>NW_027210093.1:0-116066 GCF_027789765.1 Dendropsophus ebraccatus | reverse complement strand
TATGCCACGCAGTGCATGTTGCCAGCTGTACCGGGCTTATGCCGGTAAGCCCCGCCCCCATCGCGGTAAGCCCCGCCTCCGGCTCCGACGCCATGCCATGCAGTGCATGTTGCCAGCTGTACCGGGCTTATGCCGGTAAGCCCCGCCCCAATCGCGGTAAGCCCCGCCTCCCGCTCCGACGCTACGCCATGCAGTGCATGTTGCCAGCTGTACCGAGCTTATGCCTGTAAGCCCCGCCCCCATCGCGGTAAGCCCCGCCTCCGGCTCAGACGCTATGCCATGCAGTGCATGTTGCCAGCTGTACCGGGCTTATGCCGCTAAGCCCCGCCCCCATCGCGGTAAGCCCCGCCCCGGCTCCGACGCTATGCCATGCACTTTATGTTGCCAACTGTATCGGCTTAAGCCGGTAAGCCCCGCACCCATTGCGGGGGCTTGTTTAAAAATACAAATGGCAGTGCAATGCCATGAGAAATAACAGCGGCCCCAGCGCCAAAAGAAAAAAAGTGTTGCGTCTGCTGAAGGAGTGGCAGTAAGCATTGCATGTTGCCAACAGTACCGGGCTTAAGCCGGAGTACCCAGACGAAACCTACACAATCACAGAGAACATTCAAACTCTTTGCAGATGTTGCCCTTAGTGGGATTTGAACCCAGGACCACAGCGCTGCAAGGCTAGTGTGCTAACCACTGAGCCACCGTGCTGCCTCTACAGAAATGTCATTTGAATGGGGAAATGTGTAAAAAAAAATGGGGTTGCTATGCCATGAGAAGCAACAGCCGACCAAGCGCCAAAGGAAATGAAGTGTTGCGTCTGCTGAAGAGGTGGCAGATAGCATTGCATGTTGCCATAGTTGCAAACTTTATCGGGCATGACGCGGTAAGCTTCGCCCCCCCGGCTCCGACGCTATGCCATGCAGTGCATGTTGCCAGCTGTACCGGGCTTATGCCGGTAAGCCCCGCCCCCATCGCGGTAAGCCCCGCCTCCGGCTCCGACGCCATGCCATGCAGTGCATGTTGCCAGCTGTACCGGGCTTATGCCGGTAAGCCCCGCCTCCGGCTCCGACGCCATGCCATGCAGTGCATGTTGCCAGCTGTACCGGGCTTATGCCGGTAAGCCCCGCCCCCATCGCGGTAAGCCCCGCCTCCGGCTCCGACGCTACGCCATGCAGTGCATGTTGCCAGCTGTACCGGGCTTATGCCGGTAAGCCCCGTCCCCATCGCGGTAAGCCCCGCCTCCGGCTCCGACGCTATGCCATGCAGTGCATGTTGCCAGCTGTACCGGGCTTATGCCGGTAAGCCCCGCCCCCATCGCGGTAAGCCCCGCCTTCGGCTCCGACGCTATGCCATGCAGTGCATGTTGCCAGCTGTACCGGGCTTATGCCGGTAAGCCCCGCCCCCATCGCGGTAAGCCCCGCCTCCGGCTCCGACGCTATGCCATGCAGTGCATGTTTCGAGCTGTACCGGGCTTATGCCGGTAAGCCCCGCCCCCGGCTCCGACGCTATGCCACGCAGTGCATGTTGCCAGCTGTACCGGGCTTATGCCGGTAAGCCCCGCCCCCATCGCGGTTAGACCCGCCTCCGGCTCCGACGCTATGCCATGCAGTGCATGTTGCCAGCTGTACCGTGCTTATGCCTGTAAGCCCCGCCCCCATCGCGGTAAGCCCCGCCTCCGGCTCCGACGCTATGCCATGCAGTGCATGTTGCCAGCTGTACCGGGCTTATGCCGGTAAGCCCCGCCCCCATCGCGGTAAGCCCCGCCCCGGCTCCGACGCTATGCCATGCACTTTATGTTGCCAACTGTATCGGCTTAAGCCGGTAAGCCCCGCACCCATTGCGGGGGCTTGTTTAAAAATACAAATGGCAGTGCAATGCCATGAGAAATAACAGCGGCCCCAGCGCGAAAAGAAAAAAAGTGTTGCGTCTGCTGAAGGGGTGGCAGTAAGCATTGCATGTTGCCAACAGTACCGGGCTTAAGCCGGTAGGCCCCGCCCCCTGCGCCAACTAAATGCTATGCAATCCTCTGTAATCCAATATATATATACATATTTTGTTTGTTTTTGGAAGGAAACCGGAGTACCCAGACGAAACCTAAACAAACACAGAGAACATTCAAACTCTTCGCAGATGTTGCCCTTAGTGAGATTTGAACCCAGGACCACAGCGCTGCAAGGTTAGTGTGCTAACCACTGAGCCACCGTGCTGCCTCTACAGAAATGTCATTTGAATGGGGGAATGTGTAAAAAAAATGGGGTTGCTATGCCATGAGAAGCAACAGCCGACCAAGCGCCAAAGGAAATGAAGTGTTGCGTCTGCTGAAGAGGTGGCAGATAGCATTGCATGTTGCCATAGTTGCAAACTTTATCGGGCATGACGCGGTAAGCCCCGCCCCCCGGCTCCGACGCTATGCCATGCAGTGCATGTTGCCAGCTGTACCGGGCTTTTGCCGGTAAGCCCCGCCCCCATCGCGGTAAGCCCCGCCTCCGGCTCCGACGCCATGCCATGCAGTGCATGTTGCCAGCTGTACCATGCTTATGCCGGTAAGCCCCGCCCCCATCGCGGTAAGCCCCGCCTCCGGGTCCTACGCCATGCCATGCAGTGCATGTTGCCAGCTGTACCGGGCTTATGCCGGTAAGCCCCGCCCCCATCGCGGTAAGCCCCGCCTCCGGCTCCGACGCCATGCCATGCAGTGCATGTTGCCAGCTGTACCGGGCTTATGCCGGTAAGCCCCGCCCCCATCGCGGTAAGCCCCGCCTCCGGCTCCGACGCTACGCCATGCAGTGCATGTTGCCAGCTGTACCGAGCTTATGCCTGTAAGCCCCGCCCCCATCGCGGTAAGCCCCGCCTCCGGCTCCGACGCTATGCCATGCAGTGCATGTTGCCAGCTGTACCGGGCTTATGCCGGTAAGCCCCGCCCCCATCGCGGTAAGCCCCACCCCGGCTCCGACGCTATGCCATGCACTTTATGTTGCCAACTGTATCGGCTTAAGCCGGTAAGCCCCGCACCCATTGCGGGGGCTTGTTTAAAAATACAAATGGCAGTGCAATGCCATGAGAAATAACAGCGGCCCCAGCGCGAAAAGAAAAAAAGTGTTGCGTCTGCTGAAGGGGTGGCAGTAAGCATTGCATGTTGCCAACAGTACAGGGCTTAAGCCGGTAAGCCCCGCCCCCTGCGCCAACTAAATGCTATGCAATCCTCTGTAATCCAATATATACATATTTTGTTTGTTTTTGGAAGGAAACCGGAGTACCCAGACGAAACCTACACAAACACAGAGAACATTCAAACTCTTCGCAGATGTTGCCCTTAGTGGGATTTGAACCCAGGACCACAGCGCTGCAAGGTTAGTGTGCTAACCACTGAGCCACCGTGCTGCCTCTACAGAAATGTCATTTGAATGGGGGAATGTGTAAAAAAAATGGGGTTGCTATGCCATGAGAAGCAACAGCCGACCAAGCGCCAAAGGAAATGAAGTGTTGCGTCTGCTGAAGAGGTGGCAGATAGCACTGCATGTTGCCATAGTTGCAAACTTTATCGGGCATGACGCGGTAAGCCCCGCGCCCCCGCGCCGACGCTATGCAATGCAGTATGCAGTACCGGGCTTCAGCCGGTAAGCCCCGCCCCCATCGCGGTAAGCCCCGCCTCCGGCTCTGACGCTATGCCATGCAGTGCATGTTGCCAGCTGTACCGGGCTTATGCCGGTAAGCCCCGCCCCCATCGCGGTAAGCCCCGCCTCCGGCTCCGACGCTATGCCATGCAGTGCATGTTGCCAGCTGTACCGGGCTTATGCCGGTAAGCCCCGCCCCCGGCTCCGACGCTATGCCACGCAGTGCATGTTGCCAGCTGTACCGGGCTTATGCCGGTAAGCCCCGCCCCCATCGCGGTAAGCCCCGCCTTCGGCTTCGACGCTATGCCATGCAGTGCATGTTGCCAGCTGTACCGGGCTTATGCCGGTAAGCCCCGCCCCCATCGCGGTAAGCCGGTAAGCTTAAGCCGGTAAGCCCCGCCCCCATTGCGGGGGGCTTGTTTAAAAATACAAATGGCAGTACAATGCCATGAGAAGTAACAGCGGCCCCAGCGCCGAAAGAAAAAAAGTGTTGCGTCTGCTGAAGAGGTAGCAGTAAGCATTGCATGTTGCCAACAGTACCGGGCTTAAGCTGGTAGGCCCCGCCCCCTGCGCCAACACAATGCTATGCAATCCTCTGTAATCCAATATATATATATATATATATTTTATGCTTGTTTTTGGAAGGAAACCGGAGTACCCAGACGAAACCTACACAAACACAGAGAACATTCAAACTCTTCGCAGATGTTTCCCTTAGTGGGATTTGAACCCAGGACCACAGCGCTGCAAGGCTAGTGTGCTAACCACTGAGCCACCGTGCTGCCTCTTCAGAAATGTCATTTGAATGGGGGAATGTGTAAAAAAAATGGGGTTGCTATGCCATGAGAAGCAACAGCCGACCAAGCGCCAAAGGAAATGAAGTGTTGCGTCTGCTGAAGAGGTGGCAGATAGCATTGCATGTTGCCATAGTTGCAAACTTTATCGGGCATGACGCGGTAAGCCCCGCCCCCCCGGCTCCGACGCTATGCCATGCAGTGCATGTTGCCAGCTGTACCGGGTTTATGCTTGTAAGCCCCGCCCCCATCGCGGTAAGCCCCGCCTCCGGCTCCGACGCCATGCCATGCAGTGCATGTTGCCAGCTGTACCGGGCTTATGCCGGTAAGCCCCGCCCCCATCGCGGTAAGCCCCGCCTCCGGCTCCGACGCCATGCCATTCAGTGCATGTTGCCAGCTGTACCGGGCTTATGCCGGTAAGCCCCGCCCCCATCGCGGTAAGCCCCGCCTCCGGCTCCGACGCTACGCCATGCAGTGCATGTTGCCAGCTGTACCGGGCTTATGCCGGTAAGCCCCGTCCCCATCGCGGTAAGCCCCGCCTCCGGCTCCGACGCTATGCCATGCAGTGCATGTTGCCAGCTGTACCGGGCTTATGCCGGTAAGCCCCGCCCCCATCGCGGTAAGCCCCGCCTTCGGCTCCGACGCTATGCCATGCAGTGCATGTTGCCAGCTGTACCGGGCTAATGCCGGTAAGCCCCGCCCCCATCGCGGTAAGCCCCGCCTACTGCTCCGACGCTATGCCATGCAGTGCATGTTTCCAGCTGTACCGGGCTTATGCCGGTAAGCCCCGCCCCCGGCTCCGACGCTATGCCACGCAGTGCATGTTGCCAGCTGTACCGGGCTTATGCCGGTAAGCCCCGCCCCCATCGCGGTAAGCCCCGCCTCCGGCTCCGACGCTATGCCATGCAGTGCATGTTGCCAGCTGTACCGAGCTTATGCCTGTAAGCCCCGCCCCCATCGCGGTAAGCCCCGCCTCCGGCTCCGACGCTATGCCATGCAGTGCATGTTGCCAGCTGTACCGGGCTTATGCCGGTAAGCCCCGCCCCCATCGTGGTAAGCCCCGCCCCGGCTCCGACGCTATGCCATGCACTTTATGTTGCCAACTGTATCGGCTTAAGCCGGTAAGCCCCGCACCCATTGCGGGGGCTTGTTTAAAAATACAAATGGCAGTGCAATGCCATGAGAAATAACAGCGGCCCCAGCGCGAAAAGAAAAAAAGTGTTGCGTCTGCTGAAGGGGTGGCAGTAAGCATTGCATGTTGCCAACAGTACCGGGCTTAAGCCGGTAGGCCCCGCCCCCTGCGCCAACTAAATGCTATGCAATCCTCTGTAATCCAATATATATATACATATTTTGTTTGTTTTTGGAAGGAAACCGGAGTACCCAGACGAAACCTACACAAACACAGAGAACATTCAAACTCTTCGCAGATGTTGCCCTTAGTGGGATTTGAACCCAGGACCACAGCGCTGCAAGGTTAGTGTGCTAACCACTGAGCCACCGTGCTGCCTCTACAGAAATGTCATTTGAATGGGGGAATGTGTAAAAAAAATGGGGTTGCTATGCCATGAGAAGCAACAGCCGACCAAGCGCCAAAGGAAATGAAGTGTTGCGTCTGCTGAAGAGGTGGCAGATAGCATTGCATGTTGCCATAGTTGCAAACTTTATCGGGCATGACGCGGTAAGCCCCGCCCCCCAGCTCCGACGCTATGCCATGCAGTGCATGTTGCCAGCTGTACCGGGCTTTTGCCGGTAAGCCCCGCCCCCATCGCGGTAAGCCCCGCCTCCGGCTCCGACGCCATGCCATGCAGTGCATGTTGCCAGCTGTACCGGGCTTATGCCGGTAAGCCCCGCCCCCATCGCGGTAAGCCCCGCCTCCGGGTCCTACGCCATGCCATGCAGTGCATGTTGCCAGCTGTACCGGGCTTATGCCGGTAAGCCCCGCCCCCATCGCGATAAGCCCCGCCTCCGGCTCCGACGCCATGCCATGCAGTGCATGTTGCCAGCTGTACCGGGCTTATGCCGGTAAGCCCCTCCCCCATCGCGGTAAGCCCCGCCTCCGGCTCCGACGCTACGCCATGCAGTGCATGTTGCCAGCTGTACCGAGCTTATGCCTGTAAGCCCCGCCCCCATCGCGGTAAGCCCCGCCTCCGGCTCCGACGCTATGCCATGCAGTGCATGTTGCCAGCTGTACCGGGCTTATGCCGCTAAGCCCCGCCCCCATCGCGGTAAGCCCCGCCCCGGCTCCGACGCTATGCCATGCACTTTATGTTGCCAACTGTATCGGCTTAAGCCGGTAAGCCCCGCACCCATTGCGGGGGCTTGTTTAAAAATACAAATGGCAGTGCAATGCCATGAGAAATAACAGCGTCCCCAGCGCCAAAAGAAAAAAAGTGTTGCGTCTGCTGAAGGAGTGGCAGTAAGCATTGCATGTTGCCAACAGTACCGGGCTTAAGCCGGAGTACCCAGACGAAACCTACACAATCACAGAGAACATTCAAACTCTTTACAGATGTTGCCCTTAGTGGGATTTGAACCCAGGACCACAGCGCTGCAAGGCTAGTGTGCTAACCAATGAGCCACCGTGCTGCCTCTACAGAAATGTCATTTGAATGGGGGAATGTGTAAAAAAAATGGGGTTGCTATGCCATGAGAAGCAACAGCCGACCAAGCGCCAAAGGAAATGAAGTGTTGCGTCTGCTGAAGAGGTGGCAGATAGCATTGCATGTTGCCATAGTTGCAAACTTTATCGGGCATGACGCGGTAAGCCCCGCCCCCCGGCTCCGACGCTATGCCATGCAGTGCATGTTGCCAGCTGTACCGGGCTTATGCCGGTAAGCCCCGCCCCCATCGCGGTAAGCCCCGCCTCCGGCTCCGACGCCATGCCATGCAGTGCATGTTGCCAGCTGTACCGGGCTTATGCCGGTAAGCCCCGCCCCCATCGCGGTAAGCCCCGCCTCCGGCTCCGACGCCATGCCATGCAGTGCATGTTGCCAGCTGTACCGGGCTTATGCCGGTAAGCCCCGCCCCCATCGCGGTAAGCCCCGCCTCCGGCTCCGACGCCATGCCATGCAGTGCATGTTGCCAGCTGTACCGGGCTTATGCCGGTAAGCCCCGCCCCCATCGCGGTAAGCCCCGCCTCCGGCTCCGACGCTACGCCATGCAGTGCATGTTGCCAGCTGTACCGAGCTTATGCCTGTAAGCCCCGCCCCCATCGCGGTAAGCCCCGCCTCCGGCTCCGACGCTATGCCATGCAGTGCATGTTGCCAGCTGTACCGGGCTTATGCCGGTAAGCCCCGCCCCCATCGCGGTAAGCCCCACCCCGGCTCCGACGCTATGCCATGCACTTTATGTTGCCAACTGTATCGGCTTAAGCCGGTAAGCCCCGCACCCATTGCGGGGGCTTGTTTAAAAATACAAATGGCAGTGCAATGCCATGAGAAATAACAGCGGCCCCAGCGCGAAAAGAAAAAAAGTGTTGCGTCTGCTGAAGGGGTGGCAGTAAGCATTGCATGTTGCCAACAGTACAGGGCTTAAGCCGGTAAGCCCCGCCCCCTGCGCCAACTAAATGCTATGCAATCCTCTGTAATCCAATATATACATATTTTGTTTGTTTTTGGAAGGAAACCGGAGTACCCAGACGAAACCTACACAAACACAGAGAACATTCAAACTCTTCGCAGATGTTGCCCTTAGTGGGATTTGAACCCAGGACCACAGCGCTGCAAGGTTAGTGTGCTAACCACTGAGCCACCGTGCTGCCTCTACAGAAATGTCATTTGAATGGGGGAATGTGTAAAAAAAATGGGGTTGCTATGCCATGAGAAGCAACAGCCGACCAAGCGCCAAAGGAAATGAAGTGTTGCGTCTGCTGAAGAGGTGGCAGATAGCACTGCATGTTGCCATAGTTGCAAACTTTATCGGGCATGACGCGGTAAGCCCCGCGCCCCCGCGCCGACGCTATGCAATGCAGTATGCAGTACCGGGCTTCAGCCGGTAAGCCCCGCCCCCATCGCGGTAAGCCCCGCCTCCGGCTCTGACGCTATGCCATGCAGTGCATGTTGCCAGCTGTACCGGGCTTATGCCGGTAAGCCCCGCCCCCATCGCGGTAAGCCCCGCCTCCGGCTCCGACGCTATGCCATGCAGTGCATGTTGCCAGCTGTACCGGGCTTATGCCGGTAAGCCCCGCCCCCGGCTCCGACGCTATGCCACGCAGTGCATGTTGCCAGCTGTACCGGGCTTATGCCGGTAAGCCCCGCCCCCATCGCGGTAAGCTCCGCCTTCGGCTTCGACGCTATGCCATGCAGTGCATGTTGCCAGCTGTACCGGGCTTATGCCGGTAAGCCCCGCCCCCATCGCGGTAAGCCGGTAAGCTTAAGCCGGTAAGCCCCGCCCCCATTGCGGGGGGCTTGTTTAAAAATACAAATGGCAGTACAATGCCATGAGAAGTAACAGCGGCCCCAGCGCCGAAAGAAAAAAAGTGTTGCGTCTGCTGAAGAGGTAGCAGTAAGCATTGCATGTTGCCAACAGTACCGGGCTTAAGCTGGTAGGCCCCGCCCCCTGCGCCAACACAATGCTATGCAATCCTCTGTAATCCAATATATATATATATATATTTTATGCTTGTTTTTGGAAGAAAACCGGAGTACCCAGACGAAACCTACACATACACAGAGAACATTCAAACTCTTCGCAGATGTTTCCCTTAGTGGGATTTGAACCCAGGACCACAGCGCTGCAAGGCTAGTGTGCTAACCACTGAGCCACCGTGCTGCCTCTTCAGAAATGTCATTTGAATGGGGGAATGTGTAAAAAAAATGGGGTTGCTATGCCATGAGAAGCAACAGCCGACCAAGCGCCAAAGGAAATGAAGTGTTGCGTCTGCTGAAGAGGTGGCAGATAGCATTGCATGTTGCCATAGTTGCAAACTTTATCGGGCATGACGCGGTAAGCCCCGCCCCCCCGGCTCCGACGCCATGCCATGCAGTGCATGTTGCCAGCTGTACCGGGTTTATGCCGGTAAGCCCCGCCCCCATCGCGGTAAGCCCCGCCTCCGGCTCCGACGCCATGCCATGCAGTGCATGTTGCCAGCTGTACCGGGCTTATGCCGGTAAGCCCCGCCCCCATCGCGGTAAGCCCCGCCTCCGGCTCCGACGCCATGCCATTCAGTGCATGTTGCCAGCTGTACCGGGCTTATGCCGGTAAGCCCCGCCCCCATCGCGGTAAGCCCCGCCTCCGGCTCCGACGCTACGCCATGCAGTGCATGTTGCCAGCTGTACCGGGCTTATGCCTGTAAGCCTCGTACCCATCGCGGTAAGCCCCGCCTCCGGCTCCGACGCTATGCCATGCAGTGCATGTTGCCAGCTGTACCGGGCTTATGCCGGTAAGCCCCGCCCCCGGCTCCGACGCTATGCCACGCAGTGCATGTTGCCAGCTGTACCGGGCTTATGCCGGTAAGCCCCGCCCCCATCGCGGTAAGCCCCACCCCGGCTCCGACGCTATGCCATGCACTTTATGTTGCCAACTGTATCGGCTTAAGCCGGTAAGCCCCGCACCCATTGCGGGGGCTTGTTTAAAAATACAAATGGCAGTGCAATGCCATGAGAAATAACAGCGGCCCCAGCGCCAAAAGAAAAAAAGTGTTGCGTCTGCTGAAGGAGTGGCAGTAAGCATTGCATGTTGCCAACAGTACCGGGCTTAAGCCGGAGTACCCAGACGAAACCTACACAAACACAGAGAACATTCAAACTCTTCGCAGATGTTGCCCTTAGTGAGATTTGAACCCAGGACCACAGCGCTGCAAGGTTAGTGTGCTAACCACTGAGCCACCGTGCTGCCTCTACAGAAATGTCATTTGAATGGGGGAATGTGTAAAAAAAATGGAGTTGCTATGCCATGAGAAGCAACAGCCGACCAAGCGCCAAAGGAAATGAAGTGTTGCGTCTGCTGAAGAGGTGGCAGATAGCATTGCATGTTGCCATAGTTGCAAACTTTATCGGGCATGACGCGGTAAGCCCCGCCCCCCGGCTCCGACGCTATGCCATGCAGTGCATGTTGCCAGCTGTACCGGGCTTTTGCCGGTAAGCCCCGCCCCCATCGCGGTAAGCCCCGCCTCCGGCTCCGACGCCATGCCATGCAGTGCATGTTGCCAGCTGTACCATGCTTATGCCGGTAAGCCCCGCCCCCATCGCGGTAAGCCCCGCCTCCGGGTCCTACGCCATGCCATGCAGTGCATGTTGCCAGCTGTACCGGGCTTATGCCGGTAAGCCCCGCCCCCATCGCGGTAAGCCCCGCCTCCGGCTCCGACGCCATGCCATGCAGTGCATGTTGCCAGCTGTACCGGGCTTATGCCGGTAAGCCCCGCCCCCATCGCGGTAAGCCCCGCCTCCGGCTCCGACGCTACGCCATGCAGTGCATGTTGCCAGCTGTACCGAGCTTATGCCTGTAAGCCCCGCCCCCATCGCGGTAAGCCCCGCCTCCGGCTCCGACGCTATGCCATGCAGTGCATGTTGCCAGCTGTACCGGGCTTATGCCGGTAAGCCCCGCCCCCATCGCGGTAAGCCCCACCCCGGCTCCGACGCTATGCCATGCACTTTATGTTGCCAACTGTATCGGCTTAAGCCGGTAAGCCCCGCACCCATTGCGGGGGCTTGTTTAAAAATACAAATGGCAGTGCAATGCCATGAGAAATAACAGCGGCCCCAGCGCGAAAAGAAAAAAAGTGTTGCGTCTGCTGAAGGGGTGGCAGTAAGCATTGCATGTTGCCAACAGTACAGGGCTTAAGCCGGTAGGCCCCGCCCCCTGCGCCAACTAAATGCTATGCAATCCTCTGTAATCCAATATATATATACATATTTTGTTTGTTTTTGGAAGGAAACCGGAGTACCCAGACGAAACCTACACAAACACAGAGAACATTCAAACTCTTCGCAGATGTTGCCCTGAGTGGGATTTGAACCCAGGACCACAGCACTGCAAGGTTAGTGTGCTAACCACTGAGCCACCGTGCTGCCTCTACAGAAATGTCATTTGAATGGGGTAATGTGTAAAAAAAATGGGGTTGCTATGCCATGAGAAGCAACAGCCGACCAAGCGCCAAAGGAAATGAAGTGTTGCGTCTGCTGAAGAGGTGGCAGATAGCATTGCATGTTGCCATAGTTGCAAACTTTATCGGGCATGACGCGGTAAGCCCCGCCCCCCGGCTCCGACGCTATGCCATGCAGTGCATGTTGCCAGCTGTACCGGGCTTATGCCGGTAAGCCCCGCCCCCATCGCGGTAAGCCCCGCCTTCGGCTCCGACGCTACGCCATGCAGTGCATGTTGCCAGCTGTACCGGGCTTATGCCGGTAGCCCCGCCCCCATCGCGGTAAGCCCCGCCCCGGCTCCGACGCTATGCCATGCACTTTATGTTGCCAACTGTACCGGCTTAAGCCGGTAAGCCCCGCCCCCATTGCGGGGGCTTGTTTAAAAATACAAATGACAGTACAATGCCATGGGAAGTAACAGCGGCCCCAGCGCCGAAAGAAAAAAAGTGTTGCGTCTGCTGAAGGGGTGGCAATAAGCATTGCATGTTGCCAACAGTACCGGGCTTAAGCCGGTAGGCCCCGCCCCCTGCGCCAACAAAATGCTATGCAATCCTCTGTAATCCAATATATATATTATGTTTGTTTTTGGAAGGAAACCGGAGTACCCTGACGAAACCTACACAAACACAGAGAACATTCAAACTCTTTTCAGATGTTGCCCTTAGTGGGATTTGAACCCAGGACCACAGCGCTGCAAGGCTAGTGTGCTAACCAATGAGCCACCGTGCTGCCTCTACAGAAATGTCATTTGAATGGGGGAATGTGTAAAAAAAATGGGGTTGCTATGCCATGAGAAGCAACAGCCGACCAAGCGCCAAAGGAAATGAAGTGTTGCGTCTGCTGAAGAGGTGGCAGATAGCATTGCATGTTGCCATAGTTGCAAACTTTATCGGGCATGACGCGGTAAGCCCCGCCCCCCGGCTCCGACGCTATGCCATGCAGTGCATGTTGCCAGCTGTACCGGGCTTATGCCGGTAAGCCCCGCCCCCATCGCGGTAAGCCCCGCCTCCGGCTCCGACGCGATGCCATGCAGTGCATGTTGCCAGCTGTACCGGGCTTATGCCGGTAAGCCCCGCCCCCATCGCGGTAAGCCCCGCCTCCGGCTCCGACGCTACGCCATGCAGTGCATGTTGCCAGCTGTACCGAGCTTATGCCTGTAAGCCCCGCCCCCATCGCGGTAAGCCCCGCCTCCGGCTCCGACGCTATGCCATGCAGTGCATGTTGCCAGCTGTACCGGGCTTATGCCGGTAAGCCCCGCCCCCATCGCGGTAAGCCCCACCCCGGCTCCGACGCTATGCCATGCACTTTATGTTGCCAACTGTATCGGCTTAAGCCGGTAAGCCCCGCACCCATTGCGGGGGCTTGTTTAAAAATACAAATGGCAGTGCAATGCCATGAGAAATAACAGCGGCCCCAGCGCGAAAAGAAAAAAAGTGTTGCGTCTGCTGAAGGGGTGGCAGTAAGCATTGCATGTTGCCAACAGTACAGGGCTTAAGCCGGTAAGCCCCGCCCCCTGCGCCAACTAAATGCTATGCAATCCTCTGTAATCCAATATATACATATTTTGTTTGTTTTTGGAAGGAAACCGGAGTACCCAGACGAAACCTACACAAACACAGAGAACATTCAAACTCTTCGCAGATGTTGCCCTTAGTGGGATTTGAACCCAGGACCACAGCGCTGCAAGGTTAGTGTGCTAACCACTGAGCCACCGTGCTGCCTCTACAGAAATGTCATTTGAATGGGGGAATGTGTAAAAAAAATGGGGTTGCTATGCCATGAGAAGCAACAGCCGACCAAGCGCCAAAGGAAATGAAGTGTTGCGTCTGCTGAAGAGGTGGCAGATAGCACTGCATGTTGCCATAGTTGCAAACTTTATCGGGCATGACGCGGTAAGCCCCGCGCCCCCGCGCCGACGCTATGCAATGCAGTATGCAGTACCGGGCTTCAGCCGGTAAGCCCCGCCCCCATCGCGGTAAGCCCCGCCTCCGGCTCTGACGCTATGCCATGCAGTGCATGTTGCCAGCTGTACCGGGCTTATGCCGGTAAGCCCCGCCCCCATCGCGGTAAGCCCCGCCTCCGGCTCCGACGCTATGCCATGCAGTGCATGTTGCCAGCTGTACCGGGCTTATGCCGGTAAGCCCCGCCCCCGGCTCCGACGCTATGCCACGCAGTGCATGTTGCCAGCTGTACCGGGCTTATGCCGGTAAGCCCCGCCCCCATCGCGGTAAGCTCCGCCTTCGGCTTCGACGCTCTGCCATGCAGTGCATGTTGCCAGCTGGACCGGGCTTATGCCGGTAAGCCCCGCCCCCATCGCGGTAAGCCGGTAAGCTTAAGCCGGTAAGCCCCGCCCCCATTGCGGGGGGCTTGTTTAAAAATACAAATGGCAGTACAATGCCATGAGCAGTAACAGCGGCCCCAGCGCCGAACGAACCAAAGTGTTGCGTCTGCTGAAGAGGTAGCAGTAAGCATTGCATGTTGCCAACAGTACCGGGCTTAAGCTGGTAGGCCCCGCCCCCTGCGCCAACACAATGCTATGCAATCCTCTGTAATCCAATATATATATATATATATTTTATGCTTGTTTTTGGAAGAAAACCGGAGTACCCAGACGAAACCTACACATACACAGAGAACATTCAAACTCTTCGCAGATGTTTCCCTTAGTGGGATTTGAACCCAGGACCACAGCGCTGCAAGGCTAGTGTGCTAACCACTGAGCCACCGTGCTGCCTCTTCAGAAATGTCATTTGAATGGGGGAATGTGTAAAAAAAATGGGGTTGCTATGCCATGAGAAGCAACAGCCGACCAAGCGCCAAAGGAAATGAAGTGTTGCGTCTGCTGAAGAGGTGGCAGATAGCATTGCATGTTGCCATAGTTGCAAACTTTATCGGGCATGACGCGGTAAGCCCCGCCCCCCCGGCTCCGACGCCATGCCATGCAGTGCATGTTGCCATCTGTACCGGGTTTATGCCGGTATGCCCCGCCCCCATCGCGGTAAGCCCCGCCTCCGGCTCCGACGCCATGCCATGCAGTGCATGTTGCCAGCTGTACCGGGCTTATGCCGGTAAGCCCCGCCCCCATCGCGGTAAGCCCCGCCTCCGGCTCCGACGCCATGCCATTCAGTGCATGTTGCCAGCTGTACCGGGCTTATGCCGGTAAGCCCCGCCCCCATCGCGGTAAGCCCCGCCTCCGGCTCCGACGCTACGCCATGCAGTGCATGTTGCCAGCTGTACCGGGCTTATGCCTGTAAGCCTCGTCCCCATCGCGGTAAGCCCCGCCTCCGGCTCCGACGCTATGCCATGCAGTGCATGTTGCCAGCTGTACCGGGCTTATGCCGGTAAGCCCCGCCCCCGGCTCCGACGCTATGCCACGCAGTGCATGTTGCCAGCTGTACCGGGCTTATGCCGGTAAGCCCCGCCCCCATCGCGGTAAGCCCCACCCCGGCTCCGACGCTATGCCATGCACTTTATGTTGCCAACTGTATCGGCTTAAGCCGGTAAGCCCCGCACCCATTGCGGGGGCTTGTTTAAAAATACAAATGGCAGTGCAATGCCATGAGAAATAACAGCGGCCCCAGCGCCAAAAGAAAAAAAGTGTTGCGTCTGCTGAAGGAGTGGCAGTAAGCATTGCATGTTGCCAACAGTACCGGGCTTAAGCCGGAGTACCCAGACGAAACCTACACAAACACAGAGAACATTCAAACTCTTCGCAGATGTTGCCCTTAGTGAGATTTGAACCCAGGACCACAGCGCTGCAAGGTTAGTGTGCTAACCACTGAGCCACCGTGCTGCCTCTACAGAAATGTCATTTGAATGGGGGAATGTGTAAAAAAAATGGAGTTGCTATGCCATGAGAAGCAACAGCCGACCAAGCGCCAAAGGAAATGAAGTGTTGCGTCTGCTGAAGAGGTGGCAGATAGCATTGCATGTTGCCATAGTTGCAAACTTTATCGGGCATGACGCGGTAAGCCCCGCCCCCCGGCTCCGACGCTATGCCATGCAGTGCATGTTGCCAGCTGTACCGGGCTTTTGCCGGTAAGCCCCGCCCCCATCGCGGTAAGCCCCGCCTCCGGCTCCGACGCCATGCCATGCAGTGCATGTTGCCAGCTGTACCATGCTTATGCCGGTAAGCCCCGCCCCCATCGCGGTAAGCCCCGCCTCCGGGTCCTACGCCATGCCATGCAGTGCATGTTGCCAGCTGTACCGGGCTTATGCCGGTAAGCCCCGCCCCCATCGCGGTAAGCCCCGCCTCCGGCTCCGACGCCATGCCATGCAGTGCATGTTGCCAGCTGTACCGGGCTTATGCCGGTAAGCCCCGCCCCCATCGCGGTAAGCCCCGCCTCCGGCTCCGACGCTACGCCATGCAGTGCATGTTGCCAGCTGTACCGAGCTTATGCCTGTAAGCCCCGCCCCCATCGCGGTAAGCCCCGCCTCCGGCTCCGACGCTATGCCATGCAGTGCATGTTGCCAGCTGTACCGGGCTTATGCCGGTAAGCCCCGCCCCCATCGCGGTAAGCCCCACCCCGGCTCCGACGCTATGCCATGCACTTTATGTTGCCAACTGTATCGGCTTAAGCCGGTAAGCCCCGCACCCATTGCGGGGGCTTGTTTAAAAATACAAATGGCAGTGCAATGCCATGAGAAATAACAGCGGCCCCAGCGCGAAAAGAAAAAAAGTGTTGCGTCTGCTGAAGGGGTGGCAGTAAGCATTGCATGTTGCCAACAGTACAGGGCTTAAGCCGGTAGGCCCCGCCCCCTGCGCCAACTAAATGCTATGCAATCCTCTGTAATCCAATATATATATACATATTTTGTTTGTTTTTGGAAGGAAACCGGAGTACCCAGACGAAACCTACACAAACACAGAGAACATTCAAACTCTTCGCAGATGTTGCCCTGAGTGGGATTTGAACACAGGACCACAGCACTGCAAGGTTAGTGTGCTAACCACTGAGCCACCGTGCTGCCTCTACAGAAATGTCATTTGAATGGGGTAATGTGTAAAAAAAATGGGGTTGCTATGCCATGAGAAGCAACAGCCGACCAAGCGCCAAAGGAAATGAAGTGTTGCGTCTGCTGAAGAGGTGGCAGATAGCATTGCATGTTGCCATAGTTGCAAACTTTATCGGGCATGACGCGGTAAGCCCCTCCCCCCGGCTCCGACGCTATGCCATGCAGTGCATGTTGCCAGCTGTACCGGGCTTATGCCGGTAAGCCCCGCCCCCATCGCGGTAAGCCCCGCCTTCGGCTCCGACGCTACGCCATGCAGTGCATGTTGCCAGCTGTACCGGGCTTATGCCGGTAGCCCCGCCCCCATCGCGGTAAGCCCCGCCCCGGCTCCGACGCTATGCCATGCACTTTATGTTGCCAACTGTACCGGCTTAAGCCGGTAAGCCCCGCCCCCATTGCGGGGGCTTGTTTAAAAATACAAATGACAGTACAATGCCATGGGAAGTAACAGCGGCCCCAGCGCCGAAAGAAAAAAAGTGTTGCGTCTGCTGAAGGGGTGGCAATAAGCATTGCATGTTGCCAACAGTACCGGGCTTAAGCCGGTAGGCCCCGCCCCCTGCGCCAACAAAATGCTATGCAATCCTCTGTAATCCAATATATATATTATGTTTGTTTTTGGAAGGAAACCGGAGTACCCTGACGAAACCTACACAAACACAGAGAACATTCAAACTCTTTTCAGATGTTGCCCTTAGTGGGATTTGAACCCAGGACCACAGCGCTGCAAGGCTAGTGTGCTAACCAATGAGCCACCGTGCTGCCTCTACAGAAATGTCATTTGAATGGGGGAATGTGTAAAAAAAATGGGGTTGCTATGCCATGAGAAGCAACAGCCGACCAAGCGCCAAAGGAAATGAAGTGTTGCGTCTGCTGAAGAGGTGGCAGATAGCATTGCATGTTGCCATAGTTGCAAACTTTATCGGGCATGACGCGGTAAGCCCCGCCCCCCGGCTCCGACGCTATGCCATGCAGTGCATGTTGCCAGCTGTACCGGGCTTATGCCGGTAAGCCCCGCCCCCATCGCGGTAAGCCCCGCCTCCGGCTCCGACGCAATGCCATGCAGTGCATGTTGCCAGCTGTACCGGGCTTATGCCGGTAAGCCCCGCCCCCATCGCGGTAAGCCCCGCCTCCGGCTCCGACGCCATGCCATGCACTGCATGTTGCCAGCTGTACCGGGCTTATGCCGGTAAGCCCCGCCCCCATCGCGGTAAGCCCCGCCTCCGGCTCCGACGCTACGCCATGCAGTGCATGTTGCCAGCTGTACCGAGCTTATGCCTGTAAGCCCCGCCCCCATCGCGGTAAGCCCCGCCTCCGGCTCCGACGCTATGCCATGCAGTGCATGTTGCCAGCTGTACCGGGCTTATGCCGGTAAGCCCCGCCCCCATCGCGGTAAGCCCCACCCCGGCTCCGACGCTATGCCATGCACTTTATGTTGCCAACTGTATCGGCTTAAGCCGGTAAGCCCCGCACCCATTGCGGGGGCTTGTTTAAAAATACAAATGGCAGTGCAATGCCATGAGAAATAACAGCGGCCCCAGCGCGAAAAGAAAAAAAGTGTTGCGTCTGCTGAAGGGGTGGCAGTAAGCATTGCATGTTGCCAACAGTACAGGGCTTAAGCCGGTAAGCCCCGCCCCCTGCGCCAACTAAATGCTATGCAATCCTCTGTAATCCAATATATACATATTTTGTTTGTTTTTGGAAGGAAACCGGAGTACCCAGACGAAACCTACACAAACACAGAGAACATTCAAACTCTTCGCAGATGTTGCCCTTAGTGGGATTTGAACCCAGGACCACAGCGCTGCAAGGTTAGTGTGCTAACCACTGAGCCACCATGCTGCCTCTACAGAAATGTCATTTGAATGGGGGAATGTGTAAAAAAAATGGGGTTGCTATGCCATGAGAAGCAACAGCCGACCAAGCGCCAAAGGAAATGAAGTGTTGCGTCTGCTGAAGAGGTGGCAGATAGCACTGCATGTTGCCATAGTTGCAAACTTTATCGGGCATGACGCGGTAAGCCCCGCGCCCCCGCGCCGACGCTATGCAATGCAGTATGCAGTACCGGGCTTCAGCCGGTAAGCCCCGCCCCCATCGCGGTAAGCCCCGCCTCCGGCTCTGACGCTATGCCATGCAGTGCATGTTGCCAGCTGTACCGGGCTTATGCCGGTAAGCCCCGCCCCCATCGCGGTAAGCCCCGCCTCCGGCTCCGACGCTATGCCATGCAGTGCATGTTGCCAGCTGTACCGGGCTTATGCCGGTAAGCCCCGCCCCCGGCTCCGACGCTATGCCACGCAGTGCATGTTGCCAGCTGTACCGGGCTTATGCCGGTAAGCCCCGCCCCCATCGCGGTAAGCTCCGCCTTCGGCTTCGACGCTATGCCATGCAGTGCATGTTGCCAGCTGTACCGGGCTTATGCCGGTAAGCCCCGCCCCCATCGCGGTAAGCCGGTAAGCTTAAGCCGGTAAGCCCCGCCCCCATTGCGGGGGGCTTGTTTAAAAATACAAATGGCAGTACAATGCCATGAGAAGTAACAGCGGCCCCAGCGCCGAAAGAAAAAAAGTGTTGCGTCTGCTGAAGAGGTAGCAGTAAGCATTGCATGTTGCCAACAGTACCGGGCTTAAGCTGGTAGGCCCCGCCCCCTGCGCCAACACAATGCTATGCAATCCTCTGTAATCCAATATATATATATATATATTTTATGCTTGTTTTTGGAAGAAAACCGGAGTACCCAGACGAAACCTACACAAACACAGAGAACATTCAAACTCTTCGCAGATGTTTCCCTTAGTGGGATTTGAACCCAGGACCACAGCGCTGCAAGGCTAGTGTGCTAACCACTGAGCCACCGTGCTGCCTCTTCAGAAATGTCATTTGAATGGGGGAATGTGTAAAAAAAATGGGGTTGCTATGCCATGAGAAGCAACAGCCGACCAAGCGCCAAAGGAAATGAAGTGTTGCGTCTGCTGAAGAGGTGGCAGATAGCATTGCATGTTGCCATAGTTGCAAACTTTATCGGGCATGACGCGGTAAGCCCCGCCCCCCCGGCTCCGACGCCATGCCATGCAGTGCATGTTGCCAGCTGTACCGGGTTTATGCCGGTAAGCCCCGCCCCCATCGCGGTAAGCCCCGCCTCCGGCTCCGACGCCATGCCATGCAGTGCATGTTGCCAGCTGTACCGGGCTTATGCCGGTAAGCCCCGCCCCCATCGCGGTAAGCCCCGCCTCCGGCTCCGACGCCATGCCATTCAGTGCATGTTGCCAGCTGTACCGGGCTTATGCCGGTAAGCCCCGCCCCCATCGCGGTAAGCCCCGCCTCCGGCTCCGACGCTACGCCATGCAGTGCATGTTGCCAGCTGTACCGGGCTTATGCCGGTAAGCCTCGTCCCCATCGCGGTAAGCCCCGCCTCCGGCTCCGACGCTATGCCATGCAGTGCATGTTGCCAGCTGTACCGGGCTTATGCCGGTAAGCCCCGCCCCCGGCTCCGACGCTATGCCACGCAGTGCATGTTGCCAGCTGTACCGGGCTTATGCCGGTAAGCCCCGCCCCCATCGCGGTAAGCCCCACCCCGGCTCCGACGCTATGCCATGCACTTTATGTTGCCAACTGTATCGGCTTAAGCCGGTAAGCCCCGCACCCATTGCGGGGGCTTGTTTAAAAATACAAATGGCAGTGCAATGCCATGAGAAATAACAGCGGCCCCAGCGCCAAAAGAAAAAAAGTGTTGCGTCTGCTGAAGGAGTGGCAGTAAGCATTGCATGTTGCCAACAGTACCGGGCTTAAGCCGGAGTACCCAGACGAAACCTACACAAACACAGAGAACATTCAAACTCTTCGCAGATGTTGCCCTTAGTGAGATTTGAACCCAGGACCACAGCGCTGCAAGGTTAGTGTGCTAACCACTGAGCCACCGTGCTGCCTCTACAGAAATGTCATTTGAATGGGGGAATGTGTAAAAAAAATGGAGTTGCTATGCCATGAGAAGCAACAGCCGACCAAGCGCCAAAGGAAATGAAGTGTTGCGTCTGCTGAAGAGGTGGCAGATAGCATTGCATGTTGCCATAGTTGCAAACTTTATCGGGCATGACGCGGTAAGCCCCGCCCCCCGGCTCCGACGCTATGCCATGCAGTGCATGTTGCCAGCTGTACCGGGCTTTTGCCGGTAAGCCCCGCCCCCATCGCGGTAAGCCCCGCCTCCGGCTCCGACGCCATGCCATGCAGTGCATGTTGCCAGCTGTACCATGCTTATGCCGGTAAGCCCCGCCCCCATCGCGGTAAGCCCCGCCTCCGGGTCCTACGCCATGCCATGCAGTGCATGTTGCCAGCTGTACCGGGCTTATGCCGGTAAGCCCCGCCCCCATCGCGGTAAGCCCCGCCTCCGGCTCCGACGCCATGCCATGCAGTGCATGTTGCCAGCTGTACCGGGCTTATGCCGGTAAGCCCCGCCCCCATCGCGGTAAGCCCCGCCTCCGGCTCCGACGCTACGCCATGCAGTGCATGTTGCCAGCTGTACCGAGCTTATGCCTGTAAGCCCCGCCCCCATCGCGGTAAGCCCCGCCTCCGGCTCCGACGCTATGCCATGCAGTGCATGTTGCCAGCTGTACCGGGCTTATGCCGGTAAGCCCCGCCCCCATCGCGGTAAGCCCCACCCCGGCTCCGACGCTATGCCATGCACTTTATGTTGCCAACTGTATCGGCTTAAGCCGGTAAGCCCCGCACCCATTGCGGGGGCTTGTTTAAAAATACAAATGGCAGTGCAATGCCATGAGAAATAACAGCGGCCCCAGCGCGAAAAGAAAAAAAGTGTTGCGTCTGCTGAAGGGGTGGCAGTAAGCATTGCATGTTGCCAACAGTACAGGGCTTAAGCCGGTAGGCCCCGCCCCCTGCGCCAACTAAATGCTATGCAATCCTCTGTAATCCAATATATATATACATATTTTGTTTGTTTTTGGAAGGAAACCGGAGTACCCAGACGAAACCTACACAAACACAGAGAACATTCAAACTCTTCGCAGATGTTGCCCTGAGTGGGATTTGAACACAGGACCACAGCACTGCAAGGTTAGTGTGCTAACCACTGAGCCACCGTGCTGCCTCTACAGAAATGTCATTTGAATGGGGTAATGTGTAAAAAAAATGGGGTTGCTATGCCATGAGAAGCAACAGCCGACCAAGCGCCAAAGGAAATGAAGTGTTGCGTCTGCTGAAGAGGTGGCAGATAGCATTGCATGTTGCCATAGTTGCAAACTTTATCGGGCATGACGCGGTAAGCCCCGCCCCCCGGCTCCGACGCTATGCCATGCAGTGCATGTTGCCAGCTGTACCGGGCTTATGCCGGTAAGCCCCGCCCCCATCGCGGTAAGCCCCGCCTTCGGCTCCGACGCTACGCCATGCAGTGCATGTTGCCAGCTGTACCGGGCTTATGCCGGTAGCCCCGCCCCCATCGCGGTAAGCCCCGCCCCGGCTCCGACGCTATGCCATGCACTTTATGTTGCCAACTGTACCGGCTTAAGCCGGTAAGCCCCGCCCCCATTGCGGGGGCTTGTTTAAAAATACAAATGACAGTACAATGCCATGGGAAGTAACAGCGGCCCCAGCGCCGAAAGAAAAAAAGTGTTGCGTCTGCTGAAGGGGTGGCAATAAGCATTGCATGTTGCCAACAGTACCGGGCTTAAGCCGGTAGGCCCCGCCCCCTGCGCCAACAAAATGCTATGCAATCCTCTGTAATCCAATATATATATTATGTTTGTTTTTGGAAGGAAACCGGAGTACCCTGACGAAACCTACACAAACACAGAGAACATTCAAACTCTTTTCAGATGTTGCCCTTAGTGGGATTTGAACCCAGGACCACAGCGCTGCAAGGCTAGTGTGCTAACCACTGAGCCACCGTGCTGCCTCTACAGAAATGTCATTTGAATGGGGGAATGTGTAAAAAAAATGGGGTTGCTATGCCATGAGAAGCAACAGCCGACCAAGCGCCAAAGGAAATGTAGTGTTGCGTCTGCTGAAGAGGTGGCAGATAGCATTGCATGTTGCCATAGTTGCAAACTTTATCGGGCATGACGCGGTAAGCCCCGCCCCCCCGGCTCCGACGCTATGCCATGCAGTGCATGTTGCCAGCTGTACCGGGCTTATGCCGGTAAGCCCCGCCCCCATCGCGGTAAGCCCCGCCCCGGCTCCGACGCTATGCCATGCACTTTATGTTGCCAACTGTACCGGTTTAAGCCGGTAAGCCCCGCCCCCATTGCGGGGGCTTGTTTAAAAATACAAATGGCAGTGCAATGCCATGAAAAGTAACAGCGGCCCCAGCGCAAAAAGAAAAAAAGTGTTGCGTCTGCTGAAGGAGTGGCAGTAAGCATTGCATGTTGCGGAGTACCCAGACGAAACCTACACAAACACAGACAACATTCAAACTATTTGCAGATGTTGCCCTTAGTGGGATTTGAACCCAGGACCACAGCGCTGCAAGGCTAGTGTGCTAACCACTGAGCCACCGTACTGCCTCTACAGAAATGCCATTTGAATGGGGGCATGTGTAAAAAAATGGGGTTGCTATGCCATGAGAAGCAACAGCCGACCAAGCGCCAAAGGAAATGAAGTGTTGCGTCTGCTGAAGAGGTGGCAGATAGCATTGCATGTTGCCATAGTTGCAAACTTTATCGGGCATGACGCGGTAAGCCCCGCCCCCCCGGCTCCGACGCTATTCCATGCAGTGCATGTTGCCAGCTGTACCGGGCTTATGCCGGTAAGCCCCGCCCCCATCGCGGTAAGCCCCGCCTCCGGCTCCGACGCCATGCCATGCAGTGCATGTTGCCAGCTGTACCGGGCTTATGCCGGTAAGCCCCGCCCCCATCGCGGTAAGCCCCGCCTCCGGGTCCTACGCCATGCCATGCAGTGCATGTTGCCAGCTGTACCGGGCTTATGCCGGTAAGCCCCGCCCCCATCGCGGTAAGCCCCGCCTCCGGCTCCGACGCCATGCCATGCAGTGCATGTTGCCAGCTGTACCGGGCTTATGCCGGTAAGCCCCGCCCCCATCGCGGTAAGCCCCGCTTCCGGCTCCGACGCTACGCCATGCATTGCATGTTGCCAGCTGTACCGGGCTTATGCCGGTAAGCCCCGTCCCCATGGCGGTAAGCCCCGCCTCCGGCTCCGACGCTATGCCATGCAGTGCATGTTGCCAGCTGTACCGGGCTTATGCCGGTAAGCCCCGCCCCCATCGCGGTAAGCCCCGCCTTCGGCTCCGACGCTATGCCATGCAGTGCATGTTGCCAGCTGTACCGGGCTTATGCCGGTAAGCCCCGCCCCCATCGCGGTAAGCCCCGCCTCCGGCTCCGACGCTATGCCATGCAGTGCATGTTTCCAGCTGTACCGGGCTTATGCCGGTAAACCCCGCCCCCGGCTCCGACGCTATGCCACGCAGTGCATGTTGCCAGCTGTACCGGGCTTATGCCGGTAAGCCCCGCCCCCATCGCGGTAAGCCCCGCCTCAGGCTCCGACGCTATGCCATGCAGGGCATGTTGCCAGCTGTACCGGGCTTATGCCGGTAAGCCCCGCCTCCGGCTCCGACGCTATGCCATGCAGTGCATGTTGCCAGCTGTACCGGGCTTATGCCGGTAAGCCCCGCCCCCATCGCGGTAAGCCCCGCCCCGGCTCCGACGCTATGCCATGCACTTTATGTTGCCAACTGTATCGGCTTAAGCCGGTAAGCCCCGCACCCATTGCGGGGGCTTGTTTAAAAATACAAATGGCAGTGCAATGCCATGAGAAATAACAGCGGCCCCAGCGCGAAAAGAAAAAAAGTGTTGCGTCTGCTGAAGGGGTGGCAGTAAGCATTGCATGTTGCCAACAGTACCGGGCTTAAGCTGGTAGGCCCCGCCCCCTGCGCCAACACAATGCTATGCAATCCTCTGTAATCCAATATATATATATATTATGTTTGTTTTTGGAAGGAAACCGGAGTACCCAGACGAAACCTACACAAACACAGAGAACATTCAAACTCTTCGCAGATGTTGCCCTTAGTGGGATTTGAACCCAGGACCACAGCGCTGCAAGGCTAGTGTGCTAACCACTGAGCCACCGTGCTGCCTCTACAGAAATGTCATTTGAATGGGGGAATGTGTAAAAAAAATGGGGTTGCTATGCCAAGAGAAGCAACAGCCGACCAAGCGCCAAAGGAAATGAAGTGTTGCGTCTGCTGAAGAGGTGGCAGATAGCATTGCATGTTGACATAGTTGCAAACTTTATCGGGCATGACGCGGTAAGCCCCGCCCCCCCGGCTCCGACGCTATGCCATGCAGTGCATGTTGCCAGCTGTACCGGGCTTATGCCGGTAAGCCCCGCCCCCATCGCGGTAAGCCCCGCCCCGGCTCCGACGCTATGCCATGCACTTTATGTTGCCAACTGTACCGGCTTAAGCCGGTAAGCCCCGCCCCCATTGCGGGGGCTTGTTTAAAAATACAAATGGCAGTGCAATGCCATGAAAAGTAACAGCGGCCCCAGCGCAAAAAGAAAAAAAGTGTTGCGTCTGCTGAAGGAGTGGCAGTAAGCATTGCATGTTGCGGAGTACCCAGACGAAACCTACACAAACACAGACAACATTCAAACTCTTTGCAGATGTTGCCCTTAGTGGGATTTGAACCCAGGACCACAGCGCTGCAAGGCTAGTGTGCTAACCACTGAGCCACCGTACTGCCTCTACAGAAATGCCATTTGAATGGGGGCATGTGTAAAAAAATGGGGTTGCTATGCCATGAAAAGCAACAGCCGACCAAGCGCCAAAGGAAATGAAGTGTTGCGTCTGCTGAAGAGGTGGCAGATAGCATTGCATGTTGACATAGTTGCAAACTTTATCGGGCATGACGCGGTAAGCCCCGCCCCCCCGGCTCCGACGCTATTCCATGCAGTGCATGTTGCCAGCTGTACCGGGCTTATGCCGGTAAGCCCCGCCCCCATCGCGGTAAGCCCCGCCTCCGGCTCCGACGCCATGCCATGCAGTGCATGTTGCCAGCTGTACCGGGCTTATGCCGGTAAGCCCCGCCCCCATCGCGGTAAGCCCCGCCTCCGGGTCCTACGCCATGCCATGCAGTGCATGTTGCCAGCTGTACCGGGCTTATGCCGGTAAGCCCCGCCCCCATCGCGGTAAGCCCCGCCTCCGGCTCCGACGCCATGCCATGCAGTGCATGTTGCCAGCTGTACCGGGCTTATGCCGGTAAGCCCCGCCCCCATCGCGGTAAGCCCCGCCTCCGGCTCCGACGCTACGCCATGCATTGCATGTTGCCAGCTGTACCGGGCTTATGCCGGTAAGCCCCGGCCCCATGGCGGTAAGCCCCGCCCCCGGCTCCGACGCTATGCCACGCAGTGCATGTTGCCAGCTGTACCGGGCTTATGCCGGTAAGCCCCGCCCCCATCGCGGTAAGCCCCGCCTTCGGCTCCGACGCTATGCCATGCAGTGCATGTTGCCAGCTGTACCGGGCTTATGCCGGTAAGCCCCGCCCCCATCGCGGTAAGCCCCGCCTCCGGCTCCGACGCTATGCCATGCAGTGCATGTTTCCAGCTGTACCGGGCTTATGCCGGTAAGCCCCGTCCCCATCGCGGTAAGCCCCGCCTCCGGCTCCGACGCTATGCCATGCAGTGCATGTTGCCAGCTGTACCGGGCTTATGCCGGTAAGCCCCGCCCCCATCGCGGTAAGCCCCGCCTTCGGCTCCGACGCTATGCCATGCAGTGCATGTTGCCAGCTGTACCGGGCTTATGCCGGTAAGCCCCGCCCCCATCGCGGTAAGCCCCGCCTCCGGCTCCGACGCTATGCCATGCAGTGCATGTTTCCAGCTGTACCGGGCTTATGCCGGTAAACCCCGCCCCCGGCTCCGACGCTATGCCACGCAGTGCATGTTGCCAGCTGTACCGGGCTTATGCCGGTAAGCCCCGCCCCCATCGCGGTAAGCCCCGCCTCAGGCTCCGACGCTATGCCATGCAGGGCATGTTGCCAGCTGTACCGAGCTTATGCCTGTAAGCCCCGCCTCCGGCTCCGACGCTATGCCATGCAGTGCATGTTGCCAGCTGTACCGGGCTTATGCCGGTAAGCCCCGCCCCCATCGCGGTAAGCCCCGCCCCGGCTCCGACGCTATGCCATGCACTTTATGTTGCCAACTGTATCGGCTTAAGCCGGTAAGCCCCGCACCCATTGCGGGGGCTTGTTTAAAAATACAAATGGCAGTGCAATGCCATGAGAAATAACAGCGGCCCCAGCGCGAAAAGAAAAAAAGTGTTGCGTCTGCTGAAGGGGTGGCAGTAAGCATTGCATGTTGCCAACAGTACCGGGCTTAAGCTGGTAGGCCCCGCCCCCTGCGCCAACACAATGCTATGCAATCCTCTGTAATCCAATATATATATATATATATATATATTATGTTTGTTTTTGGAAGGAAACCGGAGTACCCAGACGAAACCTACACAAACACAGAGAACATTCAAACTCTTCGCAGATGTTGCCCTTAGTGGGATTTGAACCCAGGACCACAGCGCTGCAAGGCTAGTGTGCTAACCACTGAGCCACCGTGCTGCCTCTACAGAAATGTCATTTGAATGGGGGAATGTGTAAAAAAAATGGGGTTGCTATGCCAAGAGAAGCAACAGCCGACCAAGCGCCAAAGGAAATGAAGTGTTGCGTCTGCTGAAGAGGTGGCAGATAGCATTGCATGTTGACATAGTTGCAAACTTTATCGGGCATGACGCGGTAAGCCCCGCCCCCCCGGCTCCGTCGCTATGCCATGCAGTGCATGTTGCCAGCTGTACCGGGCTTATGCCGGTAAGCCCCGCCCCCATCGCGGTAAGCCCCGCCTCCGGCTCCGACGCCATGCCATGCAGTGCATGTTGCCAGCTGTACCGGGCTTATGCCGGTAAGCCCCGCCCCCATCGCGGTAAGCCCCGCCTCCGGGTCCTACGCCATGCCATGCAGTGCATGTTGCCAGCTGTACCGTGCTTATGCCGGGAAGCCCCGCCCCCATCGCGGTAAGCCCCGCCTCCGGCTCCGACGCCATGCCATGCAGTGCATGTTGCCAGCTGTACCGGGCTTATGCCGGTAAGCCCCGCCCCCATCGCGGTAAGCCCCGCCTCCGGCTCACACGCTACGCCATGCAGTGCATGTTGCCAGCTGTACCGAGCTTATGCCTGTAAGCCCCGCCCCCATCGCGGTAAGCCCCGCCTCCGGCTCCGACGCTATGCCATGCAGTGCATGTTGCCAGCTGTACCGGGCTTATGCCGGTAAGCCCCGCCCCCAACGCGGTAAGCCCCGCCCCGGATCCGACGCTATGCCATGCACTTTATGTTGCCAACTGTATCGGCTTAAGCCGGTAAGCCCCGCACCCATTGCGGGGGCTTGTTTAAAAATACAAATGGCAGTGCAATGCCATGAGAAATAACCGCGGCCCCAGCGCCAAAAGAAAAAAAGTGTTGCGTCTGCTGAAGGAGTGGCAGTAAGCATTGCATGTTGCCAACAGTACCGGGCTTAAGCCGGAGTACCCAGACGAAACCTACACAATCACAGAGAACATTCAAACTCTTTGCAGATGTTGCCCTTAGTTGGATTTGAACCCAGGACCACAGCGCTGCAAGGCTAGTGTGCTAACCACTGAGCCACTGTGCTGCCTCTACAGAAATGTCATTTGAATGGGGGAATGTGTAAAAAAAATGGGGTTGCTATGCCATGAGAAGCAACAGCCGACCAAGCGCCAAAGGAAATGAAGTGTTGCGTCTCCTGAAGAGGTGGCAGATAGCTTTGCATGTTGCCATAGTTGCAAACTTTATCGGGCATGACGCGGTAAGCCCCGCCCCCCGGCTCCGACGCTATGCCATGCAGTGCATGTTGCCAGCAGTACCGGGCTTATGCCGGTAAGCCCCGCCCCCATCGCGGTAAGCCCCGCCTCCGGCTCCGACGCCATGCCATGCAGTGCATGTTGCCAGCTGTACCGGGCTTATGCCGGTAAGCCCCGCCCCCTTCGCGGTAAGCCCCGCCTCCGGCTCCGACGCTACGCCATGCAGTGCATGTTGCCAGCTGTACCGGGCTTATGCCGGTAAGCCCCGCCCCCATCGCGGTAAGCCCCGCCTTCGGCTCCGACGCTATGCCATGCAGTGCATGTTGCCAGCTGTACCGGGCTTATGCCTGTAAGCCCCGCCCCCATCGCGGTAAGCCCCGCCTCCGGCTCCGACGCTATGCCATGCAGTGCATGTTTCCAGCTGTACCGGGCTTATGCCGGTAAGCCCCGCCCCCTTCTCCGACGCTATGCCACGCAGTGCATGTTGCCAGCTGTACCGGGCTTATGCCGGTAAGCCCCGCCCCCATCGCGGTAAGCCCCGCCTCCGGCTCCGACGCTATGCCATGCAGAGCATGTTGCCAGCTGTACCAAGCTTATGCCTGTAAGCCCCGCCCCCATCGCGGTAAGCCCCGCCTCCGGCTCCGACGCTATGCCATGCAGTGCATGTTGCCAGCTGTACCGGGCTTATGCCGGTAAGCCCCGCCCCCATCGCGGTAAGCCCCGCCCCGGCTCCGACGCTATGCCATGCACTTTATGTTGCCAACTGTATCGGCTTAAGCCGGTAAGCCCCGCACCCATTGCGGGGGCTTGTTTAAAAATACAAATGGCAGTGCAATGCCATGAGAAATAACAGCGGCCCCAGCGCGAAAAGAAAAAAAGTGTTGCGTCTGCTGAAGGGGTGGCAGTAAGCATTGCATGTTGCCAACAGTACCGGGCTTAAGCTGGTAGGCCCCGCCCCCTGCGCCAACACAATGCTATGCAATCCTCTGTAATCCAATATATATATATATATATTATGTTTGTTTTTGGAAGGAAACCGGAGTACCCAGACGAAACCTACACAAACACAGAGAACATTCAAACTCTTCGCAGATGTTGCCCTTAGTGGGATTTGAACCCAGGACCACAGCGCTGCAAGGCTAGTGTGCTAACCACTGAGCCACCGTGCTGCCTCTACAGAAATGTCATTTGAATGGGGGAATGTGTAAAAAAAATGGGGTTGCTATGCCAAGAGAAGCAACAGCCGACCAAGCGCCAAAGGAAATGAAGTGTTGCGTCTGCTGAAGAGGTGGCAGATAGCATTGCATGTTGACATAGTTGCAAACTTTATCGGGCATGACGCGGTAAGCCCCGCCCCCCCCGGCTCCGACGCTATGCCATGCAGTGCATGTTGCCAGCTGTACCGGGCTTATGCCGGTAAGCCCCGCCCCCATCGCGGTAAGCCCCGCCTTCGGCTCCGACGCTACGCCATGCAGTGCATGTTGCCAGCTGTACCGGGCTTATGCCGGTAAGCCCCGCCCCCATCGCGGTAAGCCCCGCCTCCGGCTCCGACGCCATGCCATGCAGTGCATGTTGCCAGCTGTACCGGGCTTATGCCGGTAAGCCCCGCCCCCATCGCGGTAAGCCCCGCCTCCGGCTCCGACGCCATGCCGGTAAGCCCCGTCCCCATCGCGGTAAGCCCCGCCTTCGGCTCCGCCGCTATGCCATGCAGTGCATGTTGCCAGCTGTACCGGGCTTATGCCGGTAAGCCCCGCCCCCGGCTCCGACGCTATGCCACGCAGTGCATGTTGCCAGCTGTACCGGGCTTATGCCGGTAAGCCCCGCCCCCGGCTCCGACGCTATGCCACGCAGTTCATGTTGCCAGCTGTACCGGGCTTATGCCGGTAAGCCCCGCCCCCATCGCGGTTAGCCCCGCCTCCGGCTCCGACGCTATGCCATGCAGGGCATGTTGCCAGCTGTACCGAGCTTATGCCTGTAAGCCCCGCCCCCATCGCGGTAAGCCCCGCCTCCGGCTCCGACGCTATGCCATGCAGTGCATGTTGCCAGCTGTACCGGGCTTATGCCGGTAAGCCCCGCCCCCATCGCGGTAAGCCCCGCCCCGGCTCCGACGCTATGCCATGCACTTTATGTTGCCAACTGTATCGGCTTAAGCCGGTAAGCCCCGCACCCATTGCGGGGGCTTGTTTAAAAATACAAATGGCAGTGCAATGCCATGAGAAATAACAGCGGCCCCAGCGCGAAAAGAAAAAAAAGTGTTGCGTCTGCTGAAGGGGTGGCAGTAAGCATTGAATGTTGCCAACAGTACCGGGCTTAAGCTGGTAAGCCCCGCCCCCTGCGCCAACTAAATGCTATGCAATCCTCTGTAATCCAATATATATATACATATTTTGTTTGTTTTTGGAAGGAAACCGGAGTACCCAGACGAAACCTACACAAACACAGAGAACATTCAAACTCTTCGCAGATGTTGCCCTTAGTGGGATTTGAACCCAGGACCACAGCGCTGCAAGGTTAGTGTGCTAACCACTGAGCCACCGTGCTGCCTCTACAGAAATGTCATTTGAATGGGGGAATGTGTAAAAAAAAATGGGGTTGCTATGCCATGAGAAGCAACAGCCGACCAAGCGCCAAAGGAAATGAAGTGTTGCGTCTCCTGAAGAGGTGGCAGATAGCTTTGCATGTTGCCATAGTTGCAAACTTTATCGGGCATGACGCGGTAAGCCCCGCCCCCCCGGCTCCGACGCTATGCCATGCAGTGCATGTTGCCAGCTGTACCGGGCTTATGCCGGTAAGCCCCGCCCCCATCGCGGTAAGCCCCGCCTCCGGCTCCGACGCCATGCCATGCAGTGCATGTTGCCAGCTGTACCGGGCTTATGCCGGTAAGCCCCGCCCCCATCGCGGTAAGCCCCGCCTCCGGCTCCGACGCTACGCCATGCAGTGCATGTTGCCAGCTGTACCGGGCTTATGCCGGTAAGCCCCGCCCCCATCGCGGTAAGCCCCGCCTTCGGCTCCGACGCTATGCCATGCAGTGCATGTTGCCAGCTGTACCGGGCTTATGCCGGTAAGCCCCGCCCCCATCGCGGTAAGCCCCGCCTCCGGCTCCGACGCTATGCCATGCAGTGCATGTTTCCAGCTGTACCGGGCTTATGCCGGTAAGCCCCGCCCCCTTCTCCGACGCTATGCCACGCAGTGCATGTTGCCAGCTGTACCGGGCTTATGCCGGTAAGCCCCGCCCCCATCGCGGTAAGCCCCGCCTCCGGCTCCGACGCTATGCCATGCAGAGCATGTTGCCAGCTGTACCAAGCTTATGCCTGTAAGCCCCGCCCCCATCGCGGTAAGCCCCGCCTCCGGCTCCGACGCTATGCCATGCAGTGCATGTTGCCAGCTGTACCGGGCTTATGCCGGTAAGCCCCGCCCCCATCGCGGTAAGCCCCGCCCCGGCTCCGACGCTATGCCATGCACTTTATGTTGCCAACTGTATCGGCTTAAGCCGGTAAGCCCCGCACCCATTGCGGGGGCTTGTTTAAAAATACAAATGGCAGTGCAATGCCATGAGAAATAACAGCGGCCCCAGCGCGAAAAGAAAAAAAGTGTTGCGTCTGCTGAAGGGGTGGCAGTAAGCATTGCATGTTGCCAACAGTACCGGGCTTAAGCTGGTAGGCCCCGCCCCCTGCGCCAACACAATGCTATGCAATCCTCTGTAATCCAATATATATATATATATATATATATTATGTTTGTTTTTGGAAGGAAACCGGAGTACCCAGACGAAACCTACACAAACACAGAGAACATTCAAACTCTTCGCAGATGTTGCCCTTAGTGGGATTTGAACCCAGGACCACAGCGCTGCAAGGCTAGTGTGCTAACCACTGAGCCACCGTGCTGCCTCTACAGAAATGTCATTTGAATGGGGGAATGTGTAAAAAAAATGGGGTTGCTATGCCAAGAGAAGCAACAGCCGACCAAGCGCCAAAGGAAATGAAGTGTTGCGTCTGCTGAAGAGGTGGCAGATAGCATTGCATGTTGACATAGTTGCAAACTTTATCGGGCATGACGCGGTAAGCCCCGCCCCCCCGGCTCCGACGCTATGCCATGCAGTGCATGTTGCCAGCTGTACCGGGCTTATGCCGGTAAGCCCCGCCCCCCTCGCGGTAAGCCCCGCCTCCGGCTCCGACGCCATGCCATGCAGTGCATGTTGCCAGCTGTACCGGGCTTATGCCGGTAAGCCCCGCCCCCATCGCGGTAAGCCCCGCCTCCGGGTCCTACGCCATGCCATGCAGTGCATGTTGCCGGCTGTACCGTGCTTATGCCGGGAAGCCCCGCCCCCATCGCGGTAAGCCCCGCCTCCGGCTCCGACGCCATGCCATGCAGTGCATGTTGCCAGCTGTACCGGGCTTATGCCGGTAAGCCCCGCCCCCATCGCGGTAAGCCCCGCCTCCGGCTCACACGCTACGCCATGCAGTGCATGTTGCCAGCTGTACCGAGCTTATGCCTGTAAGCCCCGCCCCCATCGCGGTAAGCCCCGCCTCCGGCTCCGACGCTATGCCATGCAGTGCATGTTGCCAGCTGTACCGGGCTTATGCCGGTAAGCCCCGCCCCCATCGCGGTAAGCCCCGCCCCGGATCCGACGCTATGCCATGCACTTTATGTTGCCAACTGTATCGGCTTAAGCCGGTAAGCCCCGCACCCATTGCGGGGGCTTGTTTAAAAATACAAATGGCAGTGCAATGCCATGAGAAATAACAGCGGCCCCAGCGCCAAAAGAAAAAAAGTGTTGCGTCTGCTGAAGGAGTGGCAGTAAGCATTGCATGTTGCCAACAGTACCGGGCTTAAGCCGGAGTACCCAGACGAAACCTACACAATCACAGAGAACATTCAAACTCTTTGCAGATGTTGCCCTTAGTTGGATTTGAACCCAGGACCACAGCGCTGCAAGGCTAGTGTGCTAACCACTGAGCCACTGTGCTGCCTCTACAGAAATGTCATTTGAATGGGGGAATGTGTAAAAAAAATGTGGTTGCTATGCCATGAGAAGCAACAGCCGACCAAGCGCCAAAGGAAATGAAGTGTTGCGTCTCCTGAAGAGGTGGCAGTTAGCTTTGCATGTTGCCATAGTTGCAAACTTTATCGGGCATGACGCGGTAAGCCCCGCCCCCCGGCTCCGACGCTATGCCATGCAGTGCATGTTGCCAGCTGTACCGGGCTTATGCCGGTAAGCCCCGCCCCCATCGCGGTAAGCCCCGCCTCCGGCTCCGACGCCATGCCATGCAGTGCATGTTGCCAGCTGTACCGGGCTTATGCCGGTAAGCCCCGCCCCCATCGCGGTAAGCCCCGCCTCCGGCTCCGACGCTACGCCATGCAGTGCATGTTGCCAGCTGTACCGGGCTTATGCCGGTAAGCCCCGCCCCCATCGCGGTAAGCCCCGCCTTCGGCTCCGACGCTATGCCATGCAGTGCATGTTGCCAGCTGTACCGGGCTTATGCCGGTAAGCCCCGCCCCCATCGCGGTAAGCCCCGCCTCCGGCTCCGACGCTATGCCATGCAGTGCATGTTTCCAGCTGTACCGGGCTTATGCCGGTAAGCCCCGCCCCCTTCTCCGACGCTATGCCACGCAGTGCATGTTGCCAGCTGTACCGGGCTTATGCCGGTAAGCCCCGCCCCCATCGCGGTAAGCCCCGCCTCCGGCTCCGACGCTATGCCATGCAGAGCATGTTGCCAGCTGTACCAAGCTTATGCCTGTAAGCCCCGCCCCCATCGCGGTAAGCCCCGCCTCCGGCTCCGACGCTATGCCATGCAGTGCATGTTGCCAGCTGTACCGGGCTTATGCCGGTAAGCCCCGCCCCCATCGCGGTAAGCCCCGCCCCGGCTCCGACGCTATGCCATGCACTTTATGTTGCCAACTGTATCGGCTTAAGCCGGTAAGCCCCGCACCCATTGCGGGGGCTTGTTTAAAAATACAAATGGCAGTGCAATGCCATGAGAAATAACAGCGGCCCCAGCGCGAAAAGAAAAAAAGTGTTGCGTCTGCTGAAGGGGTGGCAGTAAGCATTGCATGTTGCCAACAGTACCGGGCTTAAGCCGGTAGGCCCCGCCCCCTGCGCCAACTAAATGCTATGCAATCCTAATATATATATACATATTTTGTTTGTTTTTGGAAGGAAACCGGAGTACCCAGACGAAACCTACACAAACACAGAGAACATTCAAACTCTTCGCAGATGTTGCCCTTAGTGGGATTTGAACCCAGGACCACAGCGCTGCAAGGTTAGTGTGCTAACCACTGAGCCACCGTGCTGCCTCTACAGAAATGTCATTTGAATGGGGGAATGTGTAAAAAAAATGGGGTTGCTATGCCATGAGAAGCAACAGCCGACCAAGCGCCAAAGGAAATGAAGTGTTGCGTCTGCTGAAGAGGTGGCAGATAGCATTGCATGTTGCCATAGTTGCAAACTTTATCGGGCATGACGCGGTAAGCCCCGCCCCCCCCGGCTCCGACGCGATGCCATGCAGTGCATGTTGCCAGCTGTACCGGGCTTATGCCGGTAAGCCCCGCCCCCATCGCGGTAAGCCCCGCCTTCGGCTCCGACGCTACGCCATGCAGTGCATGTTGCCAGCTGTACCGGGCTTATGCCGGTAAGCCCCGCCCCCATCGCGGTAAGCCCCGCCTCCGGCTCCGACGCCATGCCATGCAGTGCATGTTGCCAGCTGTACCGGGCTTATGCCGGTAAGCCCCGCCCCCATCGCGGTAAGCCCCGCCTCCGGCTCCGACGCCATGCCGGTAAGCCCCGTCCCCATCGCGGTAAGCCCCGCCTTCGGCTCCGCCGCTATGCCATGCAGTGCATGTTGCCAGCTGTACCGGGCTTATGCCGGTAAGCCCCGCCCCCGGCTCCGACGCTATGCCACGCAGTGCATGTTGCCAGCTGTACCGGGCTTATGCCGGTAAGCCCCGCCCCCGGCTCCGACGCTATGCCACGCAGTGCATGTTGCCAGCTGTACCGGGCTTATGCCGGTAAGCCCCGCCCCCATCGCGGTTAGCCCCGCCTCCGGCTCCGACGCTATGCCATGCAGGGCATGTTGCCAGCTGTACCGAGCTTATGCCTGTAAGCCCCGCCCCCATCGCGGTAAGCCCCGCCTCCGGCTCCGACGCTATGCCATGCAGTGCATGTTGCCAGCTGTACCGGGCTTATGCCGGTAAGCCCCGCCCCCATCGCGGTACGCCCCGCCCCGGCTCCGACGCTATGCCATGCACTTTATGTTGCCAACTGTATCGGCTTAAGCCGGTAAGCCCCGCACCCATTGCGGGGGCTTGTTTAAAAATACAAATGGCAGTGCAATGCCATGAGAAATAACAGCGGCCCCAGCGCGAAAAGAAAAAAAAGTGTTGCGTCCGCTGAAGGGGTGGCAGTAAGCATTGAATGTTGCCAACAGTACCGGGCTTAAGCTGGTAAGCCCCGCCCCCCTGCGCCAACTAAATGCTATGCAATCCTCTGTAATCCAATATATATATACATATTTTGTTTGTTTTTGGAAGGAAACCGGAGTACCCAGACGAAACCTACACAAACACAGAGAACATTCAAACTCTTCGCAGATGTTGCCCTTAGTGGGATTTGAACCCAGGACCACAGCGCTGCAAGGTTAGTGTGCTAACCACTGAGCCACCGTGCTGCCTCTACAGAAATGTCATTTGAATGGGGGAATGTGTAAAAAAAAATGGGGTTGCTATGCCATGAGAAGCAACAGCCGACCAAGCGCCAAAGGAAATGAAGTGTTGCGTCTCCTGAAGAGGTGGCAGATAGCTTTGCATGTTGCCATAGTTGCAAACTTTATCGGGCATGACGCGGTAAGCCCCGCCCCCCGGCTCCGACGCTATGCCATGCAGTGCATGTTGCCAGCTGTACCGGGCTTATGCCGGTAAGCCCCGCCCCCATCGCGGTAAGCCCCGCCTCCGGCTCCGACGCCACGCCATGCAGTGCATGTTGCCAGCTGTACCGGGCTTATGCCGGTAAGCCCCGCCCCCATCGCGGTAAGCCCCGCCTCCGGCTCCGACGCTACGCCATGCAGTGCATGTTGCCAGCTGTACCGGGCTTATGCCGGTAAGCCCCGCCCCCATCGCGGTAAGCCCCGCCTTCGGCTCCGACGCTATGCCATGCAGTGCATGTTGCCAGCTGTACCGGGCTTATGCCGGTAAGCCCCGCCCCCATCGCGGTAAGCCCCGCCTCCGGCTCCGACGCTATGCCATGCAGTGCATGTTTCCAGCTGTACCGGGCTTATGCCGGTAAGCCCCGCCCCCTTCTCCGACGCTATGCCACGCAGTGCATGTTGCCAGCTGTACCGGGCTTATGCCGGTAAGCCCCGCCCCCATCGCGGTAAGCCCCGCCTCCGGCTCCGACGCTATGCCATGCAGAGCATGTTGCCAGCTGTACCAAGCTTATGCCTGTAAGCCCCGCCCCCATCGCGGTAAGCCCCGCCTCCGGCTCCGACGCTATGCCATGCAGTGCATGTTGCCAGCTGTACCGGGCTTATGCCGGTAAGCCCCGCCCCCATCGCGGTAAGCCCCGCCCCGGCTCCGACGCTATGCCATGCACTTTATGTTGCCAACTGTATCGGCTTAAGCCGGTAAGCCCCGCACCCATTGCGGGGGCTTGTTTAAAAATACAAATGGCAGTGCAATGCCATGAGAAATAACAGCGGCCCCAGCGCCAAAAGAAAAAAAGTGTTGCGTCTGCTGAAGGGGTGGCAGTAAGCATTGCATGTTGCCAACAGTACCGGGCTTAAGCTGGTAGGCCCCGCCCCCTGCGCCAACACAATGCTATGCAATCCTCTGTAATCCAATATATATATATATATATATATTATGTTTGTTTTTGGAAGGAAACCGGAGTACCCAGACGAAACCTACACAAACACAGAGAACATTCAAACTCTTCGCAGATGTTGCCCTTAGTGGGATTTGAACCCAGGACCACAGCGCTGCAAGGCTAGTGTGCTAACCACTGAGCCACCGTGCTGCCTCTACAGAAATGTCATTTGAATGGGGGAATGTGTAAAAAAAATGGGGTTGCTATGCCAAGAGAAGCAACAGCCGACCAAGCGCCAAAGGAAATGAAGTGTTGCGTCTGCTGAAGAGGTGGCAGATAGCATTGCATGTTGACATAGTTGCAAACTTTATCGGGCATGACGCGGTAAGCCCCGCCCCCCCGGCTCCGACGCTATGCCATGCAGTGCATGTTGCCAGCTGTACCGGGCTTATGCCGGTAAGCCCCGCCCCCATCGCGGTAAGCCCCGCCTCCGGCTCCGACGCCATGCCATGCAGTGCATGTTGCCAGCTGTACCGGGCTTATGCCGGTAAGCCCCGCCCCCATCGCGGTAAGCCCCGCCTCCGGGTCCTACGCCATGCCATGCAGTGCATGTTGCCAGCTGTACCGTGCTTATGCCGGGAAGCCCCGCCCCCATCGCGGTAAGCCCCGCCTCCGGCTCCGACGCCATGCCATGCAGTGCATGTTGCCAGCTGTACCGGGCTTATGCCGGTAAGCCCCGCCCCCATCGCGGTAAGCCCCGCCTCCGGCTCACACGCTACGCCATGCAGTGCATGTTGCCAGCTGTACCGAGCTTATGCCTGTAAGCCCCGCCCCCATCGCGGTAAGCCCCGCCTCCGGCTCCGACGCTATGCCATGCAGTGCATGTTGCCAGCTGTACCGGGCTTATGCCGGTAAGCCCCGCCCCCATCGCGGTAAGCCCCGCCCCGGATCCGACGCTATGCCATGCACTTTATGTTGCCAACTGTATCGGCTTAAGCCGGTAAGCCCCGCACCCATTGCGGGGGCTTGTTTAAAAATACAAATGGCAGTGCAATGCCATGAGAAATAACAGCGGCCCCAGCGCCAAAAGAAAAAAAGTGTTGCGTCTGCTGAAGGAGTGGCAGTAAGCATTGCATGTTGCCAACAGTACCGGGCTTAAGCCGGAGTACCCAGACGAAACCTACACAATCACAGAGAACATTCAAACTCTTTGCAGATGTTGCCCTTAGTTGGATTTGAACCCAGGACCACAGCGCTGCAAGGCTAGTGTGCTAACCACTGAGCCACTGTGCTGCCTCTACAGAAATGTCATTTGAATGGGGGAATGTGTAAAAAAAATGGGGTTGCTATGCCATGAGAAGCAACAGCCGACCAAGCGCCAAAGGAAATGAAGTGTTGCGTCTCCTGAAGAGGTGGCAGATAGCTTTGCATGTTGCCATAGTTGCAAACTTTATCGGGCATGACGCGGTAAGCCCCGCCCCCCGGCTCCGACGCTATGCCATGCAGTGCATGTTGCCAGCTGTACCGGGCTTATGCCGGTAAGCCCCGCCCCCATCGCGGTAAGCCCCGCCTCCGGCTCCGACGCCATGCCATGCAGTGCATGTTGCCAGCTGTACCGGGCTTATGCCGGTAAGCCCCGCCCCCATCGCGGTAAGCCCCGCCTCCGGCTCCGACGCTACGCCATGCAGTGCATGTTGCCAGCTGTACCGGGCTTATGCCGGTAAGCCCCGCCCCCATCGCGGTAAGCCCCGCCTACGGCTCCGACGCTATGCCATGCAGTGCATGTTGCCAGCTGTACCGGGCTTATGCCGGTAAGCCCCGCCCCCATCGCGGTAAGCCCCGCCTCCGGCTCCGACGCTATGCCATGCAGTGCATGTTTCCAGCTGTACCGGGCTTATGCCGGTAAGCCCCGCCCCCTTCTCCGACGCTATGCCACGCAGTGCATGTTGCCAGCTGTACCGGGCTTATGCCGGTAAGCCCCGCCCCCATCGCGGTAAGCCCCGCCTCCGGCTCCGACGCTATGCCATGCAGAGCATGTTGCCAGCTGTACCAAGCTTATGCCTGTAAGCCCCGCCCCCATCGCGGTAAGCCCCGCCTCCGGCTCCGACGCTATGCCATGCAGTGCATGTTGCCAGCTGTACCGGGCTTATGCCGGTAAGCCCCGCCCCCATCGCGGTAAGCCCCGCCCCGGCTCCGACGCTATGCCATGCACTTTATGTTGCCAACTGTATCGGCTTAAGCCGGTAAGCCCCGCACCCATTGCGGGGGCTTGTTTAAAAATACAAATGGCAGTGCAATGCCATGAGAAATAACAGCGGCCCCAGCGCGAAAAGAAAAAAAGTGTTGCGTCTGCTGAAGGGGTGGCAGTAAGCATTGCATGTTGCCAACAGTACCGGGCTTAAGCCGGTAGGCCCCGCCCCCTGCGCCAACTAAATGCTATGCAATCCAATATATATATACATATTTTGTTTGTTTTTGGAAGGAAACCGGAGTACCCAGACGAAACCTACACAAACACAGAGAACATTCAAACTCTTCGCAGATGTTGCCCTTAGTGGGATTTGAACCCAGGACCACAGCGCTGCAAGGTTAGTGTGCTAACCACTGAGCCACCGTGCTGCCTCTACAGAAATGTCATTTGAATGGGGGAATGTGTAAAAAAAATGGGGTTGCTATGCCATGAGAAGCAACAGCCGACCAAGCGCCAAAGGAAATGAAGTGTTGCGTCTGCTGAAGAGGTGGCAGATAGCATTGCATGTTGCCATAGTTGCAAACTTTATCGGGCATGACGCGGTAAGCCCCGCCCCCCCCGGCTCCGACGCTATGCCATGCAGTGCATGTTGCCAGCTGTACCGGGCTTATGCCGGTAAGCCCCGCCCCCATCGCGGTAAGCCCCGCCTTCGGCTCCGACGCTACGCCATGCAGTGCATGTTGCCAGCTGTACCGGGCTTATGCCGGTAAGCCCCGCCCCCATCGCGGTAAGCCCCGCCTCCGGCTCCGACGCCATGCCATGCAGTGCATGTTGCCAGCTGTACCGGGCTTATGCCGGTAAGCCCCGCCCCCATCGCGGTAAGCCCCGCCTCCGGCTCCGCCGCCATGCCGGTAAGCCCCGTCCCCATCGCGGTAAGCCCCGCCTTCGGCTCCGCCGCTATGCCATGCAGTGCATGTTGCCAGCTGTACCGGGCTTATGCCGGTAAGCCCCGCCCCCGGCTCCGACGCTATGCCACGCAGTGCATGTTGCCAGCTGTACCGGGCTTATGCCGGTAAGCCCCGCCCCCGGCTCCGACGCTATGCCACGCAGTGCATGTTGCCAGCTGTACCGGGCTTATGCCGGTAAGCCCCGCCCCCATCGCGGTTAGCCCCGCCTCCGGCTCCGACGCTATGCCATGCAGGGCATGTTGCCAGCTGTACCGAGCTTATGCCTGTAAGCCCCGCCCCCATCGCGGTAAGCCCCGCCTCCGGCTCCGACGCTATGCCATGCAGTGCATGTTGCCAGCTGTACCGGGCTTATGCCGGTAAGCCCCGCCCCCATCGCGGTAAGCCCCGCCCCGGCTCCGACGCTATGCCATGCACTTTATGTTGCCAACTGTATCGGCTTAAGCCGGTAAGCCCCGCACCCATTGCGGGGGCTTGTTTAAAAATACAAATGGCAGTGCAATGCCATGAGAAATAACAGCGGCCCCAGCGCGAAAAGAAAAAAAAGTGTTGCGTCTGCTGAAGGGGTGGCAGTAAGCATTGCATGTTGCCAACAGTACCGGGCTTAAGCTGGTAAGCCCCGCCCCCTGCGCCAACTAAATGCTATGCAATCCTCTGTAATCCAATATATATATACATATTTTGTTTGTTTTTGGAAGGAAACCGGAGTACCCAGACGAAACCTACACAAACACAGAGAACATTCAAACTCTTCGCAGATGTTGCCCTTAGTGGGATTTGAACCCAGGACCACAGCGCTGCAAGGTTAGTGTGCTAACCACTGAGCCACCGTGCTGCCTCTACAGAAATGTCATTTGAATGGGGGAATGTGTAAAAAAAAATGGGGTTGCTATGCCATGAGAAGCAACAGCCGACCAAGCGCCAAAGGAAATGAAGTGTTGCGTCTGCTGAAGAGGTGGCAGATAGCATTGCATGTTGCCATAGTTGCAAACTTTATCGGGCATGACGCGGTAAGCCCCGACCCCCCCCCGGCTTCGACGCTATGCCATGCAGTGCATGTTGCCAGCTGTACCGGGCTTATGCCGGTAAGCCCCGCCCCCATCGCGGTAAGCCCCGCCTTCGGCTCCGACGCTACGCCATGCAGTGCATGTTGCCAGCTGTACCGGGCTTATGCCGGTAAGCCCCGCCCCCATCGCGGTAAGCCCCGCCTCCGGCTTCCGACGCCATGACATGCAGTGCATGTTGCCAGCTGTACCGGGCTTATGCCGGTAAGCCCCGCCCCCATCGCGGTAAGCCCCGCCTCCGGCTCCGACGCCATGCCATGCAGTGTATGTTGCCAGCTGTACCGGGCTTATGCCGGTAAGCCCCGCCCCCATCGCGGTAAGCCCCGCCTCCGGCTCCGACGCTACGCCATGCAGTGCATGTTGCCAGCTGTACCGAGCTTATGCCTGTAAGCCCCGCCTCCGGCTCCGACGCTATGCCATGCAGTGTATGTTGCCAGCTGTACCGGGCTTATGCCGGTAAGCCCCGCCCCCATTGCGGTAAGCCCCGCCCCGGCTCCGACGCTATGCCATGCACTTTATGTTGCCAACTGTATCGGCTTAAGCCGGTAAGCCCCGCACCCATTGCGGGGGCTTGTTTAAAAATACAAATGGCAGTGCAATGCCATGAGAAATAACAGCGGCCCCAGCGCCAAAAGAAAAAAAGTGTTGCGTCTGCTGAAGGAGTGGCAGTAAGCATTGCATGTTGCCAACAGTACCGGGCTTAAGCCGGAGTACCCAGACGAAACCTACACAATCACAGATAACATTCAAACTCTTTGCAGATGTTGCCCTTAGTGGGATTTGAACCCAGGACCACAGCGCTGCAAGGCTAGTGCGCTAACCACTGAGCCACCGCGCTGCCTCTACAGAAATGTCATTTGAATGGGGGAATGTGTAAAAAAAATGGGGTTGCTATGCCATGAGAAGCAACAGCCGACCAAGCGCCAAAGGAAATGAAGTGTTGCGTCTGCTGAAGAGGTGGCAGATAGCATTGCATGTTGCCATAGTTGCAAACTTTATCGGGCATGACGCGGTAAGCCCCGCCCCCCCGGCTCCGACGCTATGCCATGCAGTGCATGTTGCCAGCTGTACCGGGCTTATGCCGGTAAGCCCCGCCCCCATCGCGGTAAGCCCCGCCCCCGGCTCCGACGCCATGCCATGCAGTGCATGTTGCCAGCTGTACCGGGCTTATGCCGGTAAGCCCCGCCCCCATCGAGGTAAGCCCCGCCTCCGGCTCCGACGCCATGCCATGCAGTGCATGTTGCCAGCTGTACCGGGCTTATGCCGGTAAGCCCCGCCCCCATCGCGGTAAGCCCCGCCTCCGGCTCCGACGCCATGCCATGCAGTGCATGTTGCCAGCTGTACCGGGCTTATGCCGGTAAGCCCCGCCCCCATCGCGGTAAGCCCCGCCTCCGGCTCCGACGCTACGCCATGCAGTGCATGTTGCCAGCTGTACCGGGCTTATGCCGGTAAGCCCCGTCCCCATCGCGGTAAGCCCCGCCTCCGGCTCCGACGCTATGCCATGCAGTGCATGTTGCCAGCTGTACCGGGCTTATGCCGGTAAGCCCCGCCCCCATCGCGGTAAGCCCCGCCTTCGGCTCCGACGCTATGCCATGCAGTGCATGTTGCCAGCTGTACCGGGCTTATGCCGGTAAGCCCCGCCCCCATCGCGGTAAGCCCCGCCTCCGGCTCCGACGCTATGCCATGCAGTGCATGTTTCCAGCTGTACCGGGCTTATGCCGGTAAGCCCCGCCCCCGGCTCCGACGCTATGCCACGCAGTGCATGTTGCCAGCTGTACCGGGCTTATGCCGGTAATCCCCGCCCCCATCGAGGTAAGCCCCGCCTCCGGCTCCGACGCTATGCCATGCAGGGCATGTTGCCAGCTGTACCGAGCTTATGCCTGTAAGCCCCGCCCCCATCGCGGTAAGCCCCGCCTCCGGCTCCGACGCTATGCCATGCAGTGCATGTTGCCAGCTGTACCAGGCTTATGCCGGTAAGCCCCGCCCCCATCGCGGTAAGCCCCGCCCCGGGCTCCGACGCTATGCCATGCACTTTATGTTGCCAACTGTATCGGCTTAAGCCGGTAAGCCCCGCACCCATTGCGGGGGCTTGTTTAAAAATACAAATGGCAGTGCAATGCCATGAGAAATAACAGCGGCCCCAGCGCGAAAAGAAAAAAAGTGTTGCGTCTGCTGAAGGGGTGGCAGTAAGCATTGCATGTTGCCAACAGTACCGGGCTTAAGCTGGTAGGCCCCGCCCCCTGCGCCAACACAATGCTATGCAATCCTCTGTAATCCAATATATATATATATTTCGTTTGTTTTTGGAAGGAAACCGGAGTACCCAGACGAAACCTACACAAACACAGAGAACATTCAAACTCTTCGCTGATGTTGCCCTTAAAGGGATTTGAACCCAGAACCTCAGTAGTACAATGCCATGAGAAGTAACAGCGGCCCCAGCGCCGAAAGAAAAAAAGTGTTGCGTCTGCTGAAGGAGTGGCAGTAAGCATTGCATGTTGCCAACAGTACCGGGCTTAAACCGGAGTACCCAGACGAAACCTACACAAACACAGAGAACATTCAAACTCTTTGCAGATGTTGCCCTTAGTGGGATTTGAACCCAGGACCATAGCATTGCATGTTGCCATAGTTGCAAACTTTATCGGGCATGACGCGGTAAGCCCCGCCCCCCCCGGCTCCGACGCTATGCCATGCAGTGCATGTTGCCAGCTGTACCGGGCTTATGCCGGTAAGCCCCGCCCCCATCGCGGTAAGCCCCGCCTCCGGCTCCGACGCTATGCCATGCAGTGCATGTTGCCAGCTGTACCGAGCTTATGCCGGTAAGCCCCGCCCCCATCGCGGTAAGCCCCGCCTCCGGCTCCGACGCTATGCCATGCAGTGCATGTTGCCAGCTGTACCGGGCTTATGCCGGTAAGCCCCGCCCCCATCGCGGTAAGCCCCGCCCCGGCTCCGACGCTATGCCATGCACTTTATGTTGCCAACTGTACCGGCTTAAGCCGGTAAGCCCCGCCCCCATCGCGGGGGCTTGTTTAAAAATACAAATAGCAGTGCAATGCCATGAGAAATAACAGCGGCCCCAGCGCAAAAAGAAAAAAAGAGTTGCGTCTGCTGAAGGAGTGACAGTAAGCATTGCATGTTGCCAACAGTACCGGGATTAAGCCGGAGTACCCAGACGAAACCTACACAAACACAGACAACATTCAAACTCTTTGCAGATGTTGCCCTTAGTGGGATTTGACCCCAGGACCACAGCGCTGCAAGGCTAGTGTGCTAACCACTGAGCCACCGTGCTGCCTCTACAGAAATGACATTTGAATGGGGCCATGTGTAAAAAAATGGGGTTGCTATGCCATGAGAAGCAACAGCCGACCAAGCGCCAAAGGAAATGAAGTGTTGCGTCTGCTGAAGAGGTGGCAGATAGCATTGCATGTTGCCATAGTTGCAAAACTTTATCGGGCATGACGCGGTAAGCCCCGCCCCCCCGGCTCCGACGCTATGCCACGCAGTGCATGTTGCCAGCTGTACCGGGCTTATGCCGGTAAGCCCAGCCCCCATCGCGGTAAGCCCCGCCCCGGCTCCGACGCTATGCCATGCACTTTATGTTGCCAACTGTACCGGCTTAAGCCGGTAAGCCCCAGCCCCATTGCGGGGGCTTGTTTAAAAATGCAAATGGCAGTGCAATGCCATGAGAAATAACAGCGGCCCCAGCGCGAAAAGAAAAAAAGTGTTGCGTCTGCTGAAGGAGTGGCAGTAAGCATTGCATGTTGTCAACAGTACCGGGCTTAAGCCGGAGTACCCAGACGAAACCTTCACAAACACAGAGAACATTCAAACTCTTTACAGATGTTGCCCTTAGTGGGATTTGAACCCAGGACCACAGCGCTGCAAGGCTAGTGTGCTAACCACTGAGCCACCGCGCTGCCTCTACAGAAATGACATTTGAATGGGGCCATGTGTAAAAAAATGGGGTTGCTATGCCATGAGAAGCAACAGCCGACCAAGCGCCAAAGGAAATGAAGTGTTGCGTCTGCTGAAGAGGTGGCAGAAAGCATTGCATGTTGCCATAGTTGCAAACTTTATCGGGCATGACGCGGTAAGCCCCGCCCCCCCGGCTCCGACGCTATGCCATGCAGTGCATGTTGCCAGCTGTACCGGGCTTATGCCGGTAAGCCCCGCCCCCATCGCGGTAAGCCCCGCCTTCGGCTCCGACGCTACGCCATGCAGTGCATGTTGCCAGCTGTACCGGGCTTATGCCGGTAAGCCCCGCCCCCATCGCGGTAAGCCCCGCCCCGGCTCCGACGCTATGCCATGCACTTTATGTTGCCAACTGTACCGGCTTAAGCCGGTAAGCCCCGACCCCATTGCGGGGGCTTGTTTAAAAATACAAATGGCAGTGCAATGCCATGAGAAGTAACAGCGGCCCCAGCGCGAAAAGAAAAAAAGTGTTGCGTCTGCTGAAGGAGTGGCAGTAAGCATTGCATGTTGCGGAGTACCCAAACGAAACCTACACAAACACAGATAACATTCAAACTCTTTGCAGATGTTGCTCTTAGTGGGATTTGAACCCAGGACCACAGCGCTGCAAGGCTAGTGTGCTAACCACTGAGCCACCGTGCTGCCTCTACAGAAATGCCATTTGAATGGGGGCATGTGTAAAAAAATGGGGTTGCTATGCCATGAGAAGCAACAGCCGACCAAGCGCCAAAGGAAATGAAGTGTTGCGTCTGCTGAAGAGGTGGCAGATAGCATTGCATGTTGCCATAGTTGCAAACTTTATTGGGCATGACGCGGTAAGCCCCGCGCCCCCGCGCCGACGCTATGCAATGCATTGCATGTTGCCAGCAGTACCGGGCTTATGCCGGTAAGCCCCGCCCCCATCGCGGTAAGCCCCGCCTCCGACTCCGACGCTATGCCATGCAGTGCATGTTTCCAGCTGTACCGGGCTTATGCCGGTAAGCCCCGCCCCCGGCTCCGACGCTATGCCACGCAGTGCATAATGCCAGCTGTACCGGGCTTATGCCGGTAAGCCCCGCTTCCATCGCGGTAAGCCCCGCCTTCGGCTCCGACGCTATGCCATGCAGTGCATGTTGCCAGCTGTACCGGGCTTATGCCGGTAAGCCCCGCCCCCATTGCGGGGGCTTGTTTAAAAATACAAATGGCAGTGCAATGCCATGAGAAATAACAGCGGCCCCAGCGCCAAAAGAAAAAAAGTGTTGCGTCTGCTGAAGGAGTGGCAGTAAGCATTGCATGTTGCCAACAGTACCGGGCTTAAGCCGGAGTACCCAGACGAAACCTACACAAACACAGAGAACATTCAAACTCTTTGCAGATGTTGCCCTTAGTGGGATTTGAACCCAGGACCACAGCGCTGCAAGGCTAGTGTGCTAACCACTGAGCCAACATGCTGCCTCTACAGAAATGACATTTGAATGGGGCCATGTGTAAAAAAATGGGGTTGCTATGCCATGAGAAGCAACAGCCGACCAAGCGCCAAAGGAAATGAAGTGTTGCGTCTGCTGAAGAGGTGGCAGATAGCATTGCATGTTGCCATAGTTGCAAAACTTTATCGGGCATGACGCGGTAAGCCCCGCCCCCCCGGCTCCGACGCTATGCCACGCAGTGCATGTTGCCAGCTGTACCGGGCTTATGCCGGTAAGCCCAGCCCCCATCGCGGTAAGCCCCGCCCCAGCTCCGACGCTATGCCATGCACTTTATGTTGCCAACTGTACCGGCTTAAGCCGGTAAGCCCCAGCCCCATTGCGGGGGCTTGTTTAAAAATGCAAATGGCAGTGCAATGCCATGAGAAATAACAGCGGCCCCAGCGCGAAAAGAAAAAAAGTGTTGCGTCTGCTGAAGGAGTGGCAGTAAGCATTGCATGTTGTCAACAGTACCGGGCTTAAGCCGGAGTACCCAGACGAAACCTTCACAAACACAGAGAACATTCAAACTCTTTACAGATGTTGCCCTTAGTGGGATTTGAACCCAGGACCACAGCGCTGCAAGGCTAGTGTGCTAACCACTGAGCCACCGCGCTGCCTCTACAGAAATGACATTTGAATGGGGCCATGTGTAAAAAAATGGGGTTGCTATGCCATGAGAAGCAACAGCCGACCAAGCGCCAAAGGAAATGAAGTGTTGCGTCTGCTGAAGAGGTGGCAGATAGCATTGCATGTTGCCATAGTTGCAAACTTTATCGGGCATGACGCGGTAAGCCCCGCCCCCCCGGCTCCGACGCTATGCCATGCAGTGCATGTTGCCAGCTGTACCGGGCTTATGCCGGTAAGCCCCGCCCCCATCGCGGTAAGCCCCGCCCCCGGCTCCGACGCCATGCCATGCAGTGCATGTTGCCAGCTGTACCGGGCTTATGCCGGTAAGCCCCGCCCCCATCGAGGTAAGCCCCGCCTCCGGCTCCGACGCCATGCCATGCAGTGCATGTTGCCAGCTGTACCGGGCTTATGCCGGTAAGCCCCGCCCCCATCGCGGTAAGCCCCGCCTCCGGCTCCGACGCCATGCCATGCAGTGCATGTTGCCAGCTGTACCGGGCTTATGCCGGTAAGCCCCGCCCCCATCGCGGTAAGCCCCGCCTCCGGCTCCGACGCTACGCCATGCAGTGCATGTTGCCAGCTGTACCGGGCTTATGCCGGTAAGCCCCGTCCCCATCGCGGTAAGCCCCGCCTCCGGCTCCGACGCTATGCCATGCAGTGCATGTTGCCAGCTGTACCGGGCTTATGCCGGTAAGCCCCGCCCCCATCGCGGTAAGCCCCGCCTTCGGCTCCGACGCTATGCCATGCAGTGCATGTTGCCAGCTGTACCGGGCTTATGCCGGTAAGCCCCGCCCCCATCGCGGTAAGCCCCGCCTCCGGCTCCGACGCTATGCCATGCAGTGCATGTTTCCAGCTGTACCGGGCTTATGCCGGTAAGCCCCGCCCCCGGCTCCGACGCTATGCCACGCAGTGCATGTTGCCAGCTGTACCGGGCTTATGCCGGTAATCCCCGCTTCCATCGAGGTAAGCCCCGCCTCCGGCTCCGACGCTATGCCATGCAGGGCATGTTGCCAGCTGTACCGAGCTTATGCCTGTAAGCCCCGCCCCCATCGCGGTAAGCCCCGCCTCCGGCTCCGACGCTATGCCATGCAGTGCATGTTGCCAGCTGTACCAGGCTTATGCCGGTAAGCCCCGCCCCCATCGCGGTAAGCCCCGCCCCGGGCTCCGACGCTATGCCATGCACTTTATGTTGCCAACTGTATCGGCTTAAGCCGGTAAGCCCCGCACCCATTGCGGGGGCTTGTTTAAAAATACAAATGGCAGTGCAATGCCATGAGAAATAACAGCGGCCCCAGCGCGAAAAGAAAAAAAGTGTTGCGTCTGCTGAAGGGGTGGCAGTAAGCATTGCATGTTGCCAACAGTACCGGGCTTAAGCTGGTAGGCCCCGCCCCCTGCGCCAACACAATGCTATGCAATCCTCTGTAATCCAATATATATATATATTTCGTTTGTTTTTGGAAGGAAACCGGAGTACCCAGACGAAACCTACACAAACACAGAGAACATTCAAACTCTTCGCTGATGTTGCCCTTAAAGGGATTTGAACCCAGAACCTCAGTAGTACAATGCCATGAGAAGTAACAGCGGCCCCAGCGCCGAAAGAAAAAAAGTGTTGCGTCTGCTGAAGGAGTGGCAGTAAGCATTGCATGTTGCCAACAGTACCGGGCTTAAACCGGAGTACCCAGACGAAACCTACACAAACACAGAGAACATTCAAACTCTTTGCAGATGTTGCCCTTAGTGGGATTTGAACCCAGGACCATAGCATTGCATGTTGCCATAGTTGCAAACTTTATCGGGCATGACGCGGTAAGCCCCGCCCCCCCCGGCTCCGACGCTATGCCATGCAGTGCATGTTGCCAGCTGTACCGGGCTTATGCCGGTAAGCCCCGCCCCCATCGCGGTAAGCCCCGCCTCCGGCTCCGACGCTATGCCATGCAGTGCATGTTGCCAGCTGTACCGAGCTTATGCCGGTAAGCCCCGCCCCCATCGCGGTAAGCCCCGCCTCCGGCTCCGACGCTATGCCATGCAGTGCATGTTGCCAGCTGTACCGGGCTTATGCCGGTAAGCCCCGCCCCCATCGCGGTAAGCCCCGCCCCGGCTCCGACGCTATGCCATGCACTTTATGTTGCCAACTGTACCGGCTTAAGCCGGTAAGCCCCGCCCCCATCGCGGGGGCTTGTTTAAAAATACAAATAGCAGTGCAATGCCATGAGAAATAACAGCGGCCCCAGCGCAAAAAGAAAAAAAGAGTTGCGTCTGCTGAAGGAGTGACAGTAAGCATTGCATGTTGCCAACAGTACCGGGCTTAAGCCGGAGTACCCAGACGAAACCTACACAAACACAGACAACATTCAAACTCTTTGCAGATGTTGCCCTTAGTGGGATTTGACCCCAGGACCACAGCGCTGCAAGGCTAGTGTGCTAACCACTGAGCCACCGTGCTGCCTCTACAGAAATGACATTTGAATGGGGCCATGTGTAAAAAAATGGGGTTGCTATGCCATGAGAAGCAACAGCCGACCAAGCGCCAAAGGAAATGAAGTGTTGCGTCTGCTGAAGAGGTGGCAGATAGCATTGCATGTTGCCATAGTTGCAAAACTTTATCGGGCATGACGCGGTAAGCCCCGCCCCCCCGGCTCCGACGCTATGCCACGCAGTGCATGTTGCCAGCTGTACCGGGCTTATGCCGGTAAGCCCAGCCCCCATCGCGGTAAGCCCCGCCCCGGCTCCGACGCTATGCCATGCACTTTATGTTGCCAACTGTACCGGCTTAAGCCGGTAAGCCCCAGCCCCATTGCGGGGGCTTGTTTAAAAATGCAAATGGCAGTGCAATGCCATGAGAAATAACAGCGGCCCCAGCGCGAAAAGAAAAAAAGTGTTGCGTCTGCTGAAGGAGTGGCAGTAAGCATTGCATGTTGTCAACAGTACCGGGCTTAAGCCGGAGTACCCAGACGAAACCTTCACAAACACAGAGAACATTCAAACTCTTTACAGATGTTGCCCTTAGTGGGATTTGAACCCAGGACCACAGCGCTGCAAGGCTAGTGTGCTAACCACTGAGCCACCGCGCTGCCTCTACAGAAATGACATTTGAATGGGGCCATGTGTAAAAAAATGGGGTTGCTATGCCATGAGAAGCAACAGCCGACCAAGCGCCAAAGGAAATGAAGTGTTGCGTCTGCTGAAGAGGTGGCAGATAGCATTGCATGTTGCCATAGTTGCAAACTTTATGGGGCATGACGCGGTAAGCCCCGCCCCCCCGGCTCCGACGCTATGCCATGCAGTGCATGTTGCCAGCTGTACCGGGCTTATGCCGGTAAGCCCCGCCCCCATCGCGGTAAGCCCCGCCTTCGGCTCCGACGCTACGCCATGCAGTGCATGTTGCCAGCTGTACCGGGCTTATGCCGGTAAGCCCCGCCCCCATCGCGGTAAGCCCCGCCCCGGCTCCGACGCTATGCCATGCACTTTATGTTGCCAACTGTACCGGCTTAAGCCGGTAAGCCCCGACCCCATTGCGGGGGCTTGTTTAAAAATACAAATGGCAGTGCAATGCCATGAGAAGTAACAGCGGCCCCAGCGCGAAAAGAAAAAAAGTGTTGCGTCTGCTGAAGGAGTGGCAGTAAGCATTGCATGTTGCGGAGTACCCAAACGAAACCTACACAAACACAGATAACATTCAAACTCTTTGCAGATGTTGCTCTTAGTGGGATTTGAACCCAGGACCACAGCGCTGCAAGGCTAGTGTGCTAACCACTGAGCCACCGTGCTGCCTCTACAGAAATGCCATTTGAATGGGGGCATGTGTAAAAAAATGGGGTTGCTATGCCATGAGAAGCAACAGCCGACCAAGCGCCAAAGGAAATGAAGTGTTGCGTCTGCTGAAGAGGTGGCAGATAGCATTGCATGTTGCCATAGTTGCAAACTTTATTGGGCATGACGCGGTAAGCCCCGCGCCCCCGCGCCGACGCTATGCAATGCATTGCATGTTGCCAGCAGTACCGGGCTTATGCCGGTAAGCCCCGCCCCCATCGCGGTAAGCCCCGCCTCCGACTCCGACGCTATGCCATGCAGTGCATGTTTCCAGCTGTACCGGGCTTATGCCGGTAAGCCCCGCCCCCGGCTCCGACGCTATGCCACGCAGTGCATAATGCCAGCTGTACCGGGCTTATGCCGGTAAGCCCCGCTTCCATCGCGGTAAGCCCCGCCTTCGGCTCCGACGCTATGCCATGCAGTGCATGTTGCCAGCTGTACCGGGCTTATGCCGGTAAGCCCCGCCCCCATTGCGGGGGCTTGTTTAAAAATACAAATGGCAGTGCAATGCCATGAGAAATAACAGCGGCCCCAGCGCCAAAAGAAAAAAAGTGTTGCGTCTGCTGAAGGAGTGGCAGTAAGCATTGCATGTTGCCAACAGTACCGGGCTTAAGCCGGAGTACCCAGACGAAACCTACACAAACACAGAGAACATTCAAACTCTTTGCAGATGTTGCCCTTAGTGGGATTTGAACCCAGGACCACAGCGCTGCAAGGCTAGTGTGCTAACCACTGAGCCAACATGCTGCCTCTACAGAAATGACATTTGAATGGGGCCATGTGTAAAAAAATGGGGTTGCTATGCCATGAGAAGCAACAGCCGACCAAGCGCCAAAGGAAATGAAGTGTTGCGTCTGCTGAAGAGGTGGCAGATAGCATTGCATGTTGCCATAGTTGCAAAACTTTATCGGGCATGACGCGGTAAGCCCCGCCCCCCCGGCTCCGACGCTATGCCACGCAGTGCATGTTGCCAGCTGTACCGGGCTTATGCCGGTAAGCCCAGCCCCCATCGCGGTAAGCCCCGCCCCGGCTCCGACGCTATGCCATGCACTTTATGTTGCCAACTGTACCGGCTTAAGCCGGTAAGCCCCAGCCCCATTGCGGGGGCTTGTTTAAAAATGCAAATGGCAGTGCAATGCCATGAGAAATAACAGCGGCCCCAGCGCGAAAAGAAAAAAAGTGTTGCGTCTGCTGAAGGAGTGGCAGTAAGCATTGCATGTTGTCAACAGTACCGGGCTTAAGCCGGAGTACCCAGACGAAACCTTCACAAACACAGAGAACATTCAAACTCTTTACAGATGTTGCCCTTAGTGGGATTTGAACCCAGGACCACAGCGCTGCAAGGCTAGTGTGCTAACCACTGAGCCACCGCGCTGCCTCTACAGAAATGACATTTGAATGGGGCCATGTGTAAAAAAATGGGGTTGCTATGCCATGAGAAGCAACAGCCGACCAAGCGCCAAAGGAAATGAAGTGTTGCGTCTGCTGAAGAGGTGGCAGATAGCATTGCATGTTGCCATAGTTGCAAACTTTATGGGGCATGACGCGGTAAGCCCCGCCCCCCCGGCTCCGACGCTATGCCATGCAGTGCATGTTGCCAGCTGTACCGGGCTTATGCCGGTAAGCCCCGCCCCCATCGCGGTAAGCCCCGCCTTCGGCTCCGACGCTACGCCATGCAGTGGCCCCAGCGCAAAAAGAAAAAAAGTGTTGCGTCTGCTGAAGGGGTGGCAGTAAGCATTGCATGTTGCCAACAGTACCGGGCTTAAGCCGGAGTACCCAGACGAAACCTACACAAACACAGAGAACATTCAAACTCTTTGCAGATGTTGCCCTTAGTGGGATTTGAACCCAGGACCACAGCGCTGCAAGGCTAGTGTGCTAACCACTGAGCCACCGTACTGCCTCTACAGAAATGACATTTGAATGGGGGCATGTGTAAAAAAATGGGGTTGCTATGCCATGAGAAGACACAGCCGACCAAGCGCCAAAGGAAATGAAGTGTTGCGTCTGCTGAAGAGGTGGCAGATAGCATTGCATGTTGCCATAGTTGCAAACTTTATCGGGCATGACGCGGTAAGCCCCGCCCCCCCCCCGGCTCCGACGCTATGCCATGCAGTGCATGCTGCCAGCTGTACCGGGCTTATGCCGGTAAGCCCCGCCCCCATCGCGGTAAGCCCCGCCTTCGGCTCCGACGCTACGCCATGCAGTGCATGTTGCCAGCTGTACCGGGCTTATGCCGGTAAGCCCCGCCCCCATCGCGGTAAGCCCCGCCTCCGGCTCCGACGCCATGCCATGCAGTGCATGTTGCCAGCTGTACCGGGCTTATGCCGGTAAGCCCCGCCCCCATCGCGGTAAGCCCCGCCTCCGGCTCCGACGCAATGCCATGCAGTGCATGTTGCCAGCTGTACCGGGCTTATGCCGGTAAGCCCCGCCCCCATCGCGGTAAGCCCCGCCCCGGCTCCGACGCTATGCCATGCACTTTATGTTGCCAACTGTACCGGCTTAAGCCGGTAAGCCCCGCCCCCATTGCGGGGGCTTGTTTAAAAATACAAATGGCAGTGCAATGCCATGAGAAGTAACAGCGGCCCCAGCGCAAAAAGAAAAAAAGTGTTGCGTCTGCTGAAGGAGTGGCAGTAAGCATTGCATGTTGCGGAGTACCCAGACGAAACCTACACAAACACAGACAACATTCAAACTCTTTGCAGATGTTGCCCTTAGTGGGATTTGAACCCAGGACCACAGCGCTGCAAGGCTAGTGTGCTAACCACTGAGCCACCATACTGCCTCTACAGAAATGCCATTTGAATGGGGGCATGTGTAAAAAAATGGGGTTGCTATGCCATGAGAAGCAACAGCCGACCAAGCGCCAAAGGAAATGAAGTGTTGCGTCTGCTGAAGAGGTGGCAGATAGCATTGCATGTTGCCATAGTTGCAAACTTTATCGGGCATGACGCGGTAAGCCCCGCCCCCCCGGCTCCGACGCTATGCCATGCAGTGCATGTTGCCAGCTGTACCGGGCTTATGCCGGTAAGCCCCGCCCCCATCGCGGTAAGCCCCGCCTCCGGCTCCGACGCCATGCCATGCAGTGCATGTTGCCAGCTGTACCGGGCTTATGCCGGTAAGCCCCGCCCCCATCGCGGTAAGCCCCGCCTCCGGGTCCTACGCCATGCCATGCAGTGCATGTTGCCAGCTGTACCGGGCTTATGCCGGTAAGCCCCGCCCCCATCGCGGTAAGCCCCGCCTCCGGCTCCGACGCCATGCCATGCAGTGCATGTTGCCAGCTGTACCGGGCTTATGCCGGTAAGCCCCGCCCCCATCGCGGTAAGCCCCGCCTCCGGCTCCGACGCCATGCCATGCAGTGCATGTTGCCAGCTGTACCGGGCTTATGCCGGTAAGCCCCGCCCCAATCGCGGTAAGCCCCGCCTCCGGCTCCGACGCTACGCCATGCAGTGCATGTTGCCAGCTGTACCGAGCTTATGCCTGTAAGCCCCGCCTCCGGCTCCGACGCTATGCCATGCAGTGCATGTTGCCAGCTGTACCGGGCTTATGCCGGTAAGCCCCACCCCCATTGCGGTAAGCCCCGCCCCGGCTCCGACGCTATGCCATGCACTTTATGTTGCCAACTGTATCGGCTTAAGCCGGTAAGCCCCGCACCCATTGCGGGGGCTTGTTTAAAAATACAAATGGCAGTGCAATGCCATGAGAAATAACAGCGGCCCCAGCGCCAAAAGAAAAAAAGTGTTGCGTCTGCTGAAGGAGTGGCAGTAAGCATTGCATGTTGCCAACAGTACCGGGCTTAAGCCGGAGTACCCAGACGAAACCTACACAATCACAGAGAACATTCAAACTCTTTGCAGATGTTGCCCTTAGTGGGATTTGAACCCAGGACCACAGCGCTGCAAGGCTAGTGTGCTAACCACTGAGCCACCGTGCTGCCTCTACAGAAATGTCATTTGAATGGGGGAATGTGTAAAAAAATGGGGTTGCTATGCCATGAGAAGCAACAGCCGACCAAGCGCCAAAGGAAATGAAGTGTTGCGTCTGCTGAAGAGGTGGCAGATAGCATTGCATGTTGCCATAGTTGCAAACTTTATCGGGCATGACGCGGTAAGCCCCGCCCCCCCGGCTCCGACGCTATGCCATGCAGTGCATGTTGCCAGCTGTATCGGGCTTATGCCGGTAAGCCCCGCCCCCATCGCGGTAAGCCCCGCCTCCGGCTCCGACGCCATGCCATGCAGTGCATGTTGCCAGCTGTACCGGGCTTATGCCGGTAAGCCCCGCCCCCATCGCGGTAAGCCCCGCCTCCGGCTCCGACGCCATGCCATGCAGTGCATGTTGCCAGCTGTACCGGGCTTATGCCGGTAAGCCCCGCCCCCATCGCGGTAAGCCCCGCCTCCGGCTCCGACGCCATGCCATTCAGTGCATGTTGCCAGCTGTACCGGGCTTATGCCGGTAAGCCCCGCCCCCATCGCGGTAAGCCCCGCCTCTGGCTCCGACGCTACGCCATGCAGTGCATGTTGCCAGCTGTACCGGGCTTATGCCGGTAAGCCCCGTCCCCATCGCGGTAAGCCCCGCCTCCGGCTCCGACGCTATGCCATGCAGTGCATGTTGCCAGCTGTACCGGGCTTATGCCGGTAAGCCCCGCCCCCATCGCGGTAAGCCCCGCCTCCGGCTCCGACGCTACGCCATGCAGTGCATGTTGCCAGCTGTACCGGGCTTATGCCGGTAAGCCCCGTCCCCATTGCGGGGGCTTGTTTAAAAATACAAATTTTCAGTACAATGCCATGAGAAGTAACAGCGGCCCCAGAGCCGAAAGAAAAAAAGTGTTGCGTCTGCTGAAGGGGTGGCAGTAAGCATTGCATGTTGCCAACAGTACCGGGCTTAAGCCGGAGTACCCAGACGAAACCTACACAAACACAGAGAACATTCAAACTCTTTGCAGATGTTGCCCTTAGTGGGATTTGAACCCAGGACCACAGCGCTGCAAGGCTAGTGTGCTAACCACTGAGCCACCGTACTGCCTCTACAGAAATGCCATTTGAATGGGGGCATGTGTAAAAAAATGGGGTTGCTATGCCATGAGAAGCAACAGCCGACCAAGCGCCAAAGGAAATGAAGTGTTGCGTCTGCTGAAGAGGTGGCAGATAGCATTGCATGTTGCCATAGTTGCAAACTTTATCGGGCATGACGCGGTAAGCCCCGCCCCCCCCGGCTCCGACGCTATGCCATGCAGTGCATGTTGCCAGCTGTACCGGGCTTATGCCGGTAAGCCCCGCCCCCATCGCGGTAAGCCCCGCCTTCGGCTCCGACGCTACGCCATGCAGTGCATGTTGCCAGCTGTACCGGGCTTATTCCGGTAAGCCCCGCCCCCATCGCGGTAAGCCCCGCCTCCGGCTCCGACGCCATGCCATGCAGTGCATGTTGCCAGCTGTACTGGGCTTATGCCGGTAAGCCCCGCCCCCATCGCGGTAAGCCCCGCCTCCGGCTCCGACGCCATGCCATGCAGTGCATGTTGCCAGCTGTACCGGGCTTATGCCGGTAAGCCCCGCCCCCATCGCGGTAAGCCCCGCCTCCGGCTCCGACGCTACGCCATGCATTGCATGTTGCCAGCTGTACCGGGCTTATGCCGGTAAGCCCCGTCCCCATCGCGGTAAGCCCCGCCTCCGGCTCCGACGCTATGCCATGCAGTGCATGTTGCCAGCTGTACCGGGCTTATGCCGGTAAGCCCCGCCCCCATCGCGGTAAGCCCCGCCTCCGGCTCCGACGCTATGCCATGCAGTGCATGTTGCCAGCTGTACCGGGCTTATGCCGGTAAGCCCCGCCCCCATCGCGGTAAGCCCCGCCTCCGGCTCCGACGCTATGCCATGCAGTGCATGTTTCCAGCTGTACCGGGCTTATGCCGGTAAACCCCGCCCCCGGCTCCGACGCTATGCCACGCAGTGCATGTTGCCAGCTGTACCGGGCTTATGCCGGTAAGCCCCGCCCCCATCGCGGTAAGCCCCGCCTCAGGCTCCGACGCTATGCCATGCAGGGCATGTTGCCAGCTGTACCGAGCTTATGCCTGTAAGCCCCGCCTCCGGCTCCGACGCTATGCCATGCAGTGCATGTTGCCAGCTGTACCGGGCTTATGCCGGTAAGCCCCGCCCCCATCGCGGTAAGCCCCGCCCCGGCTCCGACGCTATGCCATGCACTTTATGTTGCCAACTGTATCGGCTTAAGCCGGTAAGCCCCGCACCCATTGCGGGGGCTTGTTTAAAAATACAAATGGCAGTGCAATGCCATGAGAAATAACAGCGGCCCCAGCGCGAAAAGAAAAAAAGTGTTGCGTCTGCTGAAGGGGTGGCAGTAAGCATTGCATGTTGCCAACAGTACCGGGCTTAAGCTGGTAGGCCCCGCCCCCTGCGCCAACACAATGCTATGCAATCCTCTGTAATCCAATATATATATATATATATATATTATGTTTGTTTTTGGAAGGAAACCGGAGTACCCAGACGAAACCTACACAAACACAGAGAACATTCAAACTCTTCGCAGATGTTGCCCTTAGTGGGATTTGAACCCAGGACCACAGCGCTGCAAGGCTAGTGTGCTAACCACTGAGCCACCGTGCTGCCTCTACAGAAATGTCATTTGAATGGGGGAATGTGTAAAAAAAATGGGGTTGCTATGCCAAGAGAAGCAACAGCCGACCAAGCGCCAAAGGAAATGAAGTGTTGCGTCTGCTGAAGAGGTGGCAGATAGCATTGCATGTTGACATAGTTGCAAACTTTATCGGGCATGACGCGGTAAGCCCCGCCCCCCCGGCTCCGACGCTATGCCATGCAGTGCATGTTGCCAGCTGTACCGGGCTTATGCCGGTAAGCCCCGCCCCCATCGCGGTAAGCCCCGCCTCCGGCTCCGACGCCATGCCATGCAGTGCATGTTGCCAGCTGTACCGGGCTTATGCCGGTAAGCCCCGCCCCCATCGCGGTAAGCCCCGCCTCCGGGTCCTACGCCATGCCATGCAGTGCATGTTGCCAGCTGTACCGTGCTTATGCCGGGAAGCCCCGCCCCCATCGCGGTAAGCCCCGCCTCCGGCTCCGACGCCATGCCATGCAGTGCATGTTGCCAGCTGTACCGGGCTTATGCCGGTAAGCCCCGCCCCCATCGCGGTAAGCCCCGCCTCCGGCTCACACGCTACGCCATGCAGTGCATGTTGCCAGCTGAACCGAGCTTATGCCTGTAAGCCCCGCCCCCATCGCGGTAAGCCCCGCCTCCGGCTCCGACGCTATGCCATGCAGTGCATGTTGCCAGCTGTACCGGGCTTATGCCGGTAAGCCCCGCCCCCATCGCGGTAAGCCCCGCCCCGGCTCCGACGCTATGCCATGCACTTTATGTTGCCAACTGTATCGGCTTAAGCCGGTAAGCCCCGCACCCATTGCGGGGGCTTGTTTAAAAATACAAATGGCAGTGCAATGCCATGAGAAATAACAGCGGCCCCAGCGCCAAAAGAAAAAAAGTGTTGCGTCTGCTGAAGGAGTGGCAGTAAGCATTGCATGTTGCCAACAGTACCGGGCTTAAGCCGGAGTACCCAGACGAAACCTACACAATCACAGAGAACATTCAAACTCTTTGCAGATGTTGCCCTTAGTTGGATTTGAACCCAGGACCACAGCGCTGCAAGGCTAGTGTGCTAACCACTGAGCCACCGTGCTGCCTCTACAGAAATGTCATTTGAATGGGGGAATGTGTAAAAAAAATGGGGTTGCTATGCCATGAGAAGCAACAGCCGACCAAGCGCCAAAGGAAATGAAGTGTTGCGTCTCCTGAAGAGGTGGCAGATAGCTTTGCATGTTGCCATAGTTGCAAACTTTATCGGGCATGACGCGGTAAGCCCCGCCCCCCGGCTCCGACGCTATGCCATGCAGTGCATGTTGCCAGCTGTACCGAGCTTATGCCGGTAAGCCCCGCCCCCATCGCGGTAAGCCCCGCCTCCGGCTCCGACGCCATGCCATGCAGTGCATGTTGCCAGCTGTACCGGGCTTATGCCGGTAAGCCCCGCCCCCATCGCGGTAAGCCCCGCCTCCGGCTCCGACGCTACGCCATGCAGTGCATGTTGCCAGCTGTACCGGGCTTATGCCGGTAAGCCCCGCCCCCATCGCGGTAAGCCCCGCCTTCGGCTCCGACGCTATGCCATGCAGTGCATGTTGCCAGCTGTACCGGGCTTATGCCGGTAAGCCCCGCCCCCATCGCGGTAAGCCCCGCCTCCGGCTCCGACGCTATGCCATGCAGTGCATGTTTCCAGCTGTACCGGGCTTATGCCGGTAAGCCCCGCCCCCTTCTCCGACGCTATGCCACGCAGTGCATGTTGCCAGCTGTACCGGGCTTATGCCGGTAAGCCCCGCCCCCATCGCGGTAAGCCCCGCCTCCGGCTCCGACGCTATGCCATGCAGAGCATGTTGCCAGCTGTACCAAGCTTATGCCTGTAAGCCCCGCCCCCATCGCGGTAAGCCCCGCCTCCGGCTCCGACGCTATGCCATGCAGTGCATGTTGCCAGCTGTACCGGGCTTATGCCGGTAAGCCCCGCCCCCATCGCGGTAAGCCCCGCCCCGGCTCCGACGCTATGCCATGCACTTTATGTTGCCAACTGTATCGGCTTAAGCCGGTAAGCCCCGCACCCATTGCGGGGGCTTGTTTAAAAATACAAATGGCAGTGCAATGCCATGAGAAATAACAGCGGCCCCAGCGCGAAAAGAAAAAAAGTGTTGCGTCTGCTGAAGGGGTGGCAGTAAGCATTGCATGTTGCCAACAGTACCGGGCTTAAGCCGGTAGGCCCCGCCCCCTGCGCCAACTAAATGCTATGCAATCCAATATATATATACATATTTTGTTTGTTTTTGGAAGGAAACCGGAGTACCCAGACGAAACCTACACAAACACAGAGAACATTCAAACTCTTCGCAGATGTTGCCCTTAGTGGGATTTGAACCCAGGACCACAGCGCTGCAAGGTTAGTGTGCTAACCACTGAGCCACCGTGCTGCCTCTACAGAAATGTCATTTGAATGGGGGAATGTGTAAAAAAAATGGGGTTGCTATGCCATGAGAAGCAACAGCCGACCAAGCGCCAAAGGAAATGAAGTGTTGCGTCTGCTGAAGAGGTGGCAGATAGCATTGCATGTTGCCATAGTTGCAAACTTTATCGGGCATGACGCGGTAAGCCCCGCCCCCCCCGGCTCCGACGCTATGCCATGCAGTGCATGTTGCCAGCTGTACCGGGCTTATGCCGGTAAGCCCCGCCCCCATCGCGGTAAGCCCCGCCTTCGGCTCCGACGCTACGCCATGCAGTGCATGTTGCCAGCTGTACCGGGCTTATGCCGGTAAGCCCCGCCCCCATCGCGGTAAGCCCCGCCTCCGGCTCCGACGCCATGCCATGCAGTGCATGTTGCCAGCTGTACCGGGCTTATGCCGGTAAGCCCCGCCCCCATCGCGGTAAGCCCCGCCTCCGGCTCCGACGCCATGCCGGTAAGCCCCGCCCCCATCGCGGTAAGCCCCGCCTTCGGCTCCGCCGCTATGCCATGCAGTGCATGTTGCCAGCTGTACCGGGCTTATGCCGGTAAGCCCCGCCCCCATCGCGGTAAGCCCCGCCTCCGGCTCCGACGCTATGCCATGCAGTGCATGTTTCCAGCTGTACCGGGCTTATGCCGGTAAGCCCCGCCCCCGGCTCCGACGCTATGCCACGCAGTGCATGTTGCCAGCTGTACCGGGCTTATGCCTGTAAGCCCCGCCCCCATCGCGGTAAGCCCCGCCTCCGGCTCCGACGCTATGCCATGCAGTGCATGTTGCCAGCTGTACCGGGCTTATGCCGGTAAGCCCCGCCCCCATCGCGGTAAGCCCCGCCCCGGCTCCGACGCTATGCCATGCACTTTATGTTGCCAACTGTATCGGCTTAAGCCGGTAAGCCCCGCACCCATTGCGGGGGCTTGTTTAAAAATACAAATGGCAGTGCAATGCCATGAGAAATAACAGCGGCCCCAGCGCGAAAAGAAAAAAAAGTGTTGCGTCTGCTGAAGGGGTGGCAGTAAGCATTGCATGTTGCCAACAGTACCGGGCTTAAGCTGGTAAGCCCCGCCCCCTGCGCCAACTAAATGCTATGCAATCCTCTGTAATCCAATATATATATACATATTTTGTTTGTTTTTGGAAGGAAACCGGAGTACCCAGACGAAACCTACACAAACACAGAGAACATTCAAACTCTTCGCAGATGTTGCCCTTAGTGGGATTTGAACCCAGGACCACAGCGCTGCAAGGTTAGTGTGCTAACCACTGAGCCACCGTGCTGCCTCTACAGAAATGTCATTTGAATGGGGGAATGTGTAAAAAAAAATGGGGTTGCTATGCCATGAGAAGCAACAGCCGACCAAGCGCCAAAGGAAATGAAGTGTTGCGTCTGCTGAAGAGGTGGCAGATAGCATTGCATGTTGCCATAGTTGCAAACTTTATCGGGCATGACGCGGTAAGCCCCGCCCCCCCGGCTCCGACGCTATTCCATGCAGTGCATGTTGCCAGCTGTACCGGGCTTATGCCGGTAAGCCCCGCCCCCATCGCGGTAAGCCCCGCCTCCGGCTCCGACGCCATGCCATGCAGTGCATGTTGCCAGCTGTACCGGGCTTATGCCGGTAAGCCCCGCCCCCATCGCGGTAAGCCCCGCCTCCGGGTCCTACGCCATGCCATGCAGTGCATGTTGCCAGCTGTACCGGGCTTATGCCGGTAAGCCCCGCCCCCATCGCGGTAAGCCCCGCCTCCGGCTCCGACGCCATGCCATGCAGTGCATGTTGCCAGCTGTACCGGGCTTATGCCGGTAAGCCCCGCCCCCATCGCGGTAAGCCCCGCCTCCGGCTCCGACGCTACGCCATGCATTGCATGTTGCCAGCTGTACCGGGCTTATGCCGGTAAGCCCCGTCCCCATCGCGGTAAGCCCCGCCTCCGGCTCCGACGCTATGCCATGCAGTGCATGTTGCCAGCTGTACTGGGCTTATGCCGGTAAGCCCCGCCCCCATCGCGGTAAGCCCCGCCTTCGGCTCCGACGCTATGCCATGCAGTGCATGTTGCCAGCTGTACCGGGCTTATGCCGGTAAGCCCCGCCCCCATCGCGGTAAGCCCCGCCTCCGGCTCCGACGCCATGCCATGCAGTGCATGTTGCCAGCTGTACCGGGCTTATGCCGGTAAGCCCCGCCCCAATCGCGGTAAGCCCCGCCTCCGGCTCCGACGCTACGCCATGCAGTGCATGTTGCCAGCTGTACCGAGCTTATGCCTGTAAGCCCCGCCTCCGGCTCCGACGCTATGCCATGCAGTGCATGTTGCCAGCTGTACCGGGCTTATGCCGGTAAGCCCCACCCCCATTGCGGTAAGCCCCGCCCCGGCTCCGACGCTATGCCATGCACTTTATGTTGCCAACTGTATCGGCTTAAGCCGGTAAGCCCCGCACCCATTGCGGGGGCTTGTTTAAAAATACAAATGGCAGTGCAATGCCATGAGAAATAACAGCGGCCCCAGCGCCAAAAGAAAAAAAGTGTTGCGTCTGCTGAAGGGGTGGCAGTAAGCATTGCATGTTGCCAACAGTACCGGGCTTAAGCTGGTAGGCCCCGCCCCCTGCGCCAACACAATGCTATGCAATCCTCTGTAATCCAATATATATATATATATATATTATGTTTGTTTTTGGAAGGAAACCGGAGTACCCAGACGAAACCTACACAAACACAGAGAACATTCAAACTCTTCGCAGATGTTGCCCTTAGTGGGATTTGAACCCAGGACCACAGCGCTGCAAGGCTAGTGTGCTAACCACTGAGCCACCGTGCTGCCTCTACAGAAATGTCATTTGAATGGGGGAATGTGTAAAAAAAATGGGGTTGCTATGCCAAGAGAAGCAACAGCCGACCAAGCGCCAAAGGAAATGAAGTGTTGCGTCTGCTGAAGAGGTGGCAGATAGCATTGCATGTTGACATAGTTGCAAACTTTATCGGGCATGACGCGGTAAGCCCCGCCCCCCCGGCTCCGACGCTATGCCATGCAGTGCATGTTGCCAGCTGTACCGGGCTTATGCCGGTAAGCCCCGCCCCCATCGCGGTAAGCCCCGCCTCCGGCTCCGACGCCATGCCATGCAGTGCATGTTGCCAGCTGTACCGGGCTTATGCCGGTAAGCCCCGCCCCCATCGCGGTAAGCCCCGCCTCCGGGTCCTACGCCATGCCATGCAGTGCATGTTGCCAGCTGTACCGGGCTTATGCCGGGAAGCCCCGCCCCCATCGCGGTAAGCCCCGCCTCCGGCTCCGACGCCATGCCATGCAGTGCATGTTGCCAGCTGTACCGGGCTTATGCCGGTAAGCCCCGCCCCCATCGCGGTAAGCCCCGCCTCCGGCTCACACGCTACGCCATGCAGTGCATGTTGCCAGCTGAACCGAGCTTATGCCTGTAAGCCCCGCCCCCATCGCGGTAAGCCCCGCCTCCGGCTCCGACGCTATGCCATGCAGTGCATGTTGCCAGCTGTACCGGGCTTATGCCGGTAAGCCCCGCCCCCATCGCGGTAAGCCCCGCCCCGGCTCCGACGCTATGCCATGCACTTTATGTTGCCAACTGTATCGGCTTAAGCCGGTAAGCCCCGCACCCATTGCGGGGGCTTGTTTAAAAATACAAATGGCAGTGCAATGCCATGAGAAATAACAGCGGCCCCAGCGCCAAAAGAAAAAAAGTGTTGCGTCTGCTGAAGGAGTGGCAGTAAGCATTGCATGTTGCCAACAGTACCGGGCTTAAGCCGGAGTACCCAGACGAAACCTACACAATCACAGAGAACATTCAAACTCTTTGCAGATGTTGCCCTTAGTTGGATTTGAACCCAGGACCACAGCGCTGCAAGGCTAGTGTGCTAACCACTGAGCCACCGTGCTGCCTCTACAGAAATGTCATTTGAATGGGGGAATGTGTAAAAAAAATGGGGTTGCTATGCCATGAGAAGCAACAGCCGACCAAGCGCCAAAGGAAATGAAGTGTTGCGTCTCCTGAAGAGGTGGCAGATAGCTTTGCATGTTGCCATAGTTGCAAACTTTATCGGGCATGACGCGGTAAGCCCAGCCCCCCGGCTCCGACGATATGCCATGCAGTGCATGTTGCCAGCTGTACCGAGCTTATGCCGGTAAGCCCCGCCCCCATCGCGGTAAGCCCCGCCTCCGGCTCCGACGCCATGCCATGCAGTGCATGTTGCCAGCTGTACCGGGCTTATGCCGGTAAGCCCCGCCCCCATCGCGGTAAGCCCCGCCTCCGGCTCCGACGCTACGCCATGCAGTGCATGTTGCCAGCTGTACCGGGCTTATGCCGGTAAGCCCCGCCCCCATCGCGGTAAGCCCCGCCTTCGGCTCCGACGCTATGCCATGCAGTGCATGTTGCCAGCTGTACCGGGCTTATGCCGGTAAGCCCCGCCCCCATCGCGGTAAGCCCCGCCTCCGGCTCCGACGCTATGCCATGCAGTGCATGTTTCCAGCTGTACCGGGCTTATGCCGGTAAGCCCCGCCCCCGTCTCCGACGCTATGCCACGCAGTGCATGTTGCCAGCTGTACCGGGCTTATGCCGGTAAGCCCCGCCCCCATCGCGGTAAGCCCCGCCTCCGGCTCCGACGCTATGCCATGCAGAGCATGTTGCCAGCTGTACCAAGCTTATGCCTGTAAGCCCCGCCCCCATCGCGGTAAGCCCCGCCTCCGGCTCCGACGCTATGCCATGCAGTGCATGTTGCCAGCTGTACCGGGCTTATGCCGGTAAGCCCCGCCCCCATCGCGGTAAGCCCCGCCCCGGCTCCGACGCTATGCCATGCACTTTATGTTGCCAACTGTATCGGCTTAAGCCGGTAAGCCCCGCACCCATTGCGGGGGCTTGTTTAAAAATACAAATGGCAGTGCAATGCCATGAGAAATAACAGCGGCCCCAGCGCGAAAAGAAAAAAAGTGTTGCGTCTGCTGAAGGGGTGGCAGTAAGCATTGCATGTTGCCAACAGTACCGGGCTTAAGCCGGTAGGCCCCGCCCCCTGCGCCAACTAAATGCTATGCAATCCAATATATATATACATATTTTGTTTGTTTTTGGAAGGAAACCGGAGTACCCAGACGAAACCTACACAAACACAGAGAACATTCAAACTCTTCGCAGATGTTGCCCTTAGTGGGATTTGAACCCAGGACCACAGCGCTGCAAGGTTAGTGTGCTAACCACTGAGCCACCGTGCTGCCTCTACAGAAATGTCATTTGAATGGGGGAATGTGTAAAAAAAATGGGGTTGCTATGCCATGAGAAGCAACAGCCGACCAAGCGCCAAAGGAAATGAAGTGTTGCGTCTGCTGAAGAGGTGGCAGATAGCATTGCATGTTGCCATAGTTGCAAACTTTATCGGGCATGACGCGGTAAGCCCCGCCCCCCCCGGCTCCGACGCTATGCCATGCAGTGCATGTTGCCAGCTGTACCGGGCTTATGCCGGTAAGCCCCGCCCCCATCGCGGTAAGCCCCGCCTTCGGCTCCGACGCTACGCCATGCAGTGCATGTTGCCAGCTGTACCGGGCTTATGCCGGTAAGCCCCGCCCCCATCGCGGTAAGCCCCGCCTCCGGCTCCGACGCCATGCCATGCAGTGCATGTTGCCAGCTGTACCGGGCTTATGCCGGTAAGCCCCGCCCCCATCGCGGTAAGCCCCGCCTCCGGCTCCGACGCCATGCCGGTAAGCCCCGTCCCCATCGCGGTAAGCCCCGCCTTCGGCTCCGCCGCTATGCCATGCAGTGCATGTTGCCAGCTGTACCGGGCTTATGCCGGTAAGCCCCGCCCCCATCGCGGTAAGCCCCGCCTCCGGCTCCGACGCTATGCCGTGCAGTGCATGTTTCCAGCTGTACCGGGCTTATGCCGGTAAGCCCCGCCCCCGGCTCCGACGCTATGCCACGCAGTGCATGTTGCCAGCTGTACCGGGCTTATGCCTGTAAGCCCCGCCCCCATCGCGGTAAGCCCCGCCTCCGGCTCCGACGCTATGCCATGCAGTGCATGTTGCCAGCTGTACCGAGCTTATGCCGGTAAGCCCCGCCCCCATCGCGGTAAGCCCCGCCCACGGCTTCGACGCTATGCCATGCAGTGCATGTTGCCAGCTGTACCGAGCTTATGCCGGTAAGCCCCGCCCCCATCGCGGTATGCCCCGCCTCCGGCTCCGACGCTATGCCATGCAGTGCATGTTGCCAGCTGTACCGGGCTTATGCCGGTAAGCCCCGCCCCGGCTCCGACGCTATGCCATGCACTTTATGTTGCCAACTGTACCGGCTTAAGCCGGTAAGCCCCGCCCCCATTGCGGGGGCTTGTTTAAAAATACAAATGGCAGTACAATGCCATGAGAAGTAACAGCGGCCCCAGCGCCGAAAGAAAAAAAGTGTTGCGACTGCTGAAGGGGTGGCAGTAAGCATTGCATGTTGCCAACAGTACCGGGCTTAAGCCGGAGTACCCAGACGAAACCTACACAAACACAGAGAACATTCAAACTCTTTGCAGATGTTGCCCTTAGTGGGATTTGAACCCAGGACCACAGCGCTGCAAGGCTAGTGTGCTAACCACTGAGCCACCGTGCTGCCTCTACAGAAATGACATTTGAATGGGGCCATGTGTAAAAAAATGGGGTTGCTATGCGATGAGAAGCAACAGCCGACCAAGCGCCAAAGGAAATGAAGTGTTGCGTCTGCTGAAGAGGTGGCAGATAGCATTGCATGTTGCCATAGTTGCAAACTTTATCGGGCATGACGCGGTAAGCCCCGCCCCCCGGCTCCGACGCTATGCCATGCAGTGCATGTTGCCAGCTGTACCGGGCTTATGCCGGTAAGCCCCGCCCCCATCGCGGTAAGCCCCGCCTCCGGCTCCGACGCCATGCCATGCAGTGCATGTTGCCAGCTGTACCGGGCTTATGCCGGTAAGCCCCGCCCCCATCGCGGTAAGCCCCGCCTCCGGCTCCGACGCCATGCCATGCAGTGCATGTTGCAAGCTGTACCGGGCTTATGCCGGTAAGCCCCGCCCCCATCGCGGTAAGCCCCGCCTCCGGCTCCGACGCTACGCCATGCAGTGCATGTTGCCAGCTGTACCGGGCTTATGCCGGTAAGCCCCGTCTCCATCGCGGTAAGCCCCGCCTCCGGCTCCGACGCTATGCCATGCAGTGCATGTTGCCAGCTGTACCGGGCTTATGCCGGTAAGCCCCGTCCCCATCGCGGTAAGCCCCGCCTCCGGCTCCGACGCTATGCCATGCAGTGCATGTTGCCAGCTGTACCGGGCTTATGCCGGTAAGCCCCGCCCCCATCGCGGTAAGCCCCGCCTTCGGCTCCGACGCTATGCCATGCAGTGCATGTTGCCAGATGTACCGAGCTTATGCCTGTAAGCCCCGCCCCCATCGCGGTAAGCCCCGCCTTCGGCTCCGACGCTATGCCATGCAGTGCATGTTGCCAGCTGTACCGGGCTTATGCCGGTAAGCCCCGCCCCCATCGCGGTAAGCCCCGCCCCGGCTCCAACGCTATGCCATGCACTTTATGTTGCCAACTGTACCGGCTTAAGCCGGTAAGCCCCGCCCCCATTGCGGGGGCTTGTTTAAAAATACAAATTTTCAGTACAATGCCATGAGAAGTAACAGCGGCCCCAGCGCCGAAAGAAAAAAAGTGTTGCGTCTGCTGAAGGGGTGGCAGTAAGCATTGCATGTTGCCAACAGTACCGGGCTTAAGCCGGTAGGCCCCGCCCCCTGCGCCAACACAATGCTATGCAATCCTCTGTAATCCAATATATATATATATTATGTTTGTTTTTGGAAGGAAACCGGAGTACCCTGACGAAACCTACACAAACACAGAGAACATTCAAACTCTTTGCAGATGTTGCCCTTAGTGGGATTTGAACCCAGTACCACAGCTCTGCAAGGCTAGTGTGCAAACCACTGAGCCACCGTGCTGCCTCTACAGAAATGCCATTTGAATGGGGGCATGTGTAAAAAAATGGGGTTGCTATGCCATGAGAAGCAACAGCCGACCAAGCGCCAAAGGAAATAAAGTGTTGCATCTGCTGAAGAGGTGGCAGATAGCATTGCATGTTGCCATAGTTGCAAACTTTATCGGGCATGACGCGGTAAGCCCCGCGCCCCCGCGCCGACGCTATGCAATGCAGTATGCAGTACCGGGCTTCAGCCGGTAAGCCCCGCCCCCATCGCGGTAAGCCCCGCCTCCGGCTCCGACGCTATGCCATGCAGTGCATGTTGCCAGCTGTACCGGGCTTATGCCGGTAAGCCCCGCCCCCATCGCGGTAAGCCCCGCCTCCGGCTCCGACGCTATGCCATGCAGTGCATGTTGCCAGCTGTACCGGGCTTATGCCGGTAAGCCCCGCCCCCGGCTCCGACGCTATGCCACGCAGTGCATGTTTCCAGCTGTACCGGGCTTATGCCGGTAAGCCCCGCCCCCATCGCGGTAAGCCCCGCCTTCGGCTTCGACGCTATGCCATGCAGTGCATGTTGCCAGCTGTACCGGATTTATGCCGGTAAGCCCCGCCCCCATCGCGGTAAGCCGGTAAGCTTAAGCCGGTAAGCCCCGCCCCCATTGCGGGAGCTTGTTTAAAAATACAAATGGCAGTACAATGCCATGAGAAGTAACAGCGGCCCCAGCGCCGAAAGAAAAAAAGTGTTGCGTCTGCTGAAGAGATAGCAGTAAGCATTGCATGTTGCCAACAGTACCGGGCTTAAGCTGGTAGGCCCCGCCCCCTGCGCCAACACAATGCTATGTAATCCTCTGTAATCCAACATATATATATATATATATTTTATGCTTGTTTTTGGAAGGAAACCGGAGTACCCAGACGAAACCTACACAAACACAGAGAACATTCAAACTCTTCGCAGATGTTGCCCTTAGTGGGATTTGAACCCAGGACCACAGCGCTGCAAGGCTAGTGTGCTAACCACTGAGCCACCGTGCTGCCTCTACAGAAATGTCATTTGAATGGGGGAATGTGTAAAAAAAATGGGGTTGCTATGCCATGAGAAGCAACAGCCGACCAAGCGCCAAAGGAAATGAAGTGTTGCGTCTGCTGAAGAGGTGGCAGATAGCATTGCATGTTGCCATAGTTGCAAACTTTATCGGGCATGACGCGGTAAGCCCCGCCCCCCGGCTCCGACGCTATGCCATGCAGTGCATGTTGCCAGCTGTACCGGGCTTTTGCCAGTAGGCCCCGCCCCCATCGCGGTAAGCCCCGCCTCTGGCTCCGACGCCATGCCATGCAGTGCCTGTTGCCAGCTGTACCGGGCTTATGCCGGTAAGCCCCGCCCCCATCGCGGTAAGCCCCGCCTCCGGGTCCTACGCCATGCCATGCAGTGCATGTTGCCAGCTGTACCAGGCTTATGCCGGTAAGCCCCGCCCCCATCGCGGTAAGCCCCGCCTCCGGCTCTGACGCTATGCCATGCAGTGCATGTTGCCAGCTGTACCGGGCTTATGCCGGTAAGCCCCGCCCCCATCGCGGTAAGCCCCGCCTCCGGCTCCGACGCTATGCCATGCAGTGCATGTTGCCAGCTGTACCTGGCTTATGCCGGTAAGCCCCGCCCCCGGCTCCGACGCTATGCCACGCAGTGCATGTTGCCAGCTGTACCGGGCTTATGCCGGTAAGCCCCGCCCCCATCGCGGTAAGCCCCGCCCCGGCTCCGACGCTATGCCATGCACTTTATGTTGCCAACTGTACCGGTTTAAGCCGGTAAGCCCCGCCCCCATTGCGGGGGCTTGTTTAAAAATACAAATGGCAGTACAATGCCATTAGAAGTAACAGCGGCCCCAGCGCCGAAAGAAAAAAAGTGTTGCGTCTGCTGAAGGGGTGGCAGTAAGCATTGCATGTTGCCAACAGTACCGGTCTTAAGCCGGTAGGCCCCGCCCCCTGCGCCAACACAATGCTATGCAGTCCTCTGTAATCCAATATATATATATTATGTTTGTTTTTGGAAGGAAACCGGAGTACCCAGACGAAACCTACACAAACACAGAGAACATTCAAACTCTTCGCAGATGTTGCCCTTAGTGGGATTTGAACCCAGAACCTCAGTAGTACAATGCCATGAGAAGTAACAGCGGCCCCAGCGCCGAAAGAAAAAAAGTGTTGCGTCTGCTGAAGGAGTGGCAGTAGGCATTGCATGTTGCCAACAGTACCGGGCTTAAACCGGAGTACCCAGACGAAACCTACACAAACACAGAGAACATTCAAACTCTTTGCAGATGTTGCCCTTAGTGGGATTTGAACCCAGGACCATAGCATTGCATGTTGCCATAGTTGCAAACTTTATCGGGCATGACGCGGTAAGCCCCGCCCCCCCCCCGGCTCCGACGCTATGCCATGCAGTGCATGTTGCCAGCTGTACCGGGCTTATGCCGGTAAGCCCCGCCCCCATCGCGGTAAGCCCCGCCTCCGGCTCCGACGCTATGCCATGCAGTGCATGTTGCCAGCTGTACCAAGCTTATGCCGGTAAGCCCCGCCCCCATCGCGGTAAGCCCCGCCTCCGGCTCCGACGCTATGCCATGCAGTGCATGTTGCCAGCTGTACCGGGCTTATGCCGGTAAGCCCCGCCCCCATCGCGGTAAGCCCCGCCCCGGCTCCGACGCTATGCCATGCACTTTATGTTGCCAACTGTACCGGCTTAAGCCGGTAAGCCCCGCCCCCATCGCGGGGGCTTGTTTAAAAATACAAATAGCAGTGCAATGCCATGAGAAATAACAGCGGCCCCAGCGCGAAAAGAAAAAAAGAGTTGCGTCTGCTGAAGGAGTGACAGTAAGCATTGCATGTTGCCAACAGTACCGGGCTTAAGCCGGAGTACCCAGACGAAACCTACACAAACACAGACAACATTCAAACTCTTTGCAGATGTTGCCCTTAGTGGGATTTGACCCCAGGACCACAGCGCTGCAAGGCTAGTGTGCTAACCACTGAGCCACCGTGCTGCCTCTACAGAAATGACATTTGAATGGGGCCATGTGTAAAAAAATGGGGTTGCTATGCCATGAGAAGCAACAGCCGACCAAGCGCCAAAGGAAATGAAGTGTTGCGTCTGCTGAAGAGGTGGCAGATAGCATTGCATGTTGCCATAGTTGCAAACTTTATCGGGCATGACGCGGTAAGCCCCGCGCCGACGCTATGCAATGCATTGCATGTTGCCAGCAATACCGGGCTTCAGCCGGTAAGCCCCGCCCCCATCGCGGTAAGCCCCGCCTCCGGCTCCGACGCTATGCCATGCAGTGCATGTTGCCAGCTGTACCGGGCTTATGCCGGTAAGCCCCGCCCCCGGCTCCGACGCTATGCCACGCAGTGCATGTTGCCAGCTGTACCGGGCTTATGCCGGTAAGCCCCGCCCCCATCGCGGTAAGCCCCGCCTCCGGCTCCGACGCCATGCCATGCAGTGCATGTTGCCAGCTGTACCGGGCTTATGCCGGTAAGCCCCGCCCCCATCGCGGTAAGCCCCGCCTCCGGCTCCGACGCTACGCCATGCAGTGCATGTTGCCAGCTGTACCGGGCTTATGCCGGTAAGCCCCGCCCCCATCGCGGTAAGCCCCGCCTCCGGCTCCGACACTATGCCATGCAGTGCATGTTGCCAGCTGTACCGGGCTTATGCCGGTAAGCCCCGGCTCCGACGCTATGCCATGCAGTGCATGTTGCCAGCTGTACCAGGCTTATGCCGGTAAGCCCCGCCCCATCGCGGTAAACCCCGCCTTCGGCTCCAACGCTATGCCATGCAGTGCATGTTCCCAGCTGTACCGGGCTTATGCCGGTAAGCCCCGCCCCGGCTCCGACGCTATGCCATGCACTTTATGTTGCCAACTGTACCGGCTTAAGCCGGTAAGCCCCGCCCCCATTGCGGGGGCTTGTTTAAAAATACAAATGGCAGTACAATGCCATGAGAAGTAACAGCGGCCCCAGCGCCGAAAGAAAAAAAGTGTTGCGTCTGCTGAAGGGGTGGCAGTAAGCATTGCATGTTGCCAACAGTACCGGGCTTAAGCCGGAGTACCCAGACGAAACCTACACAAACACAGAGAACATTCAAACTCTTTGCAGATGTTGCCCTTAGTGGGATTTGAACCCAGGACCACAGCGCTGCAAGGCTAGTGTGCTAACCACTGAGCCAACATGCTGCCTCTACAGAAATGACATTTGAATGGGGCCATGTGTAAAAAAATGGGGTTGCTATGCCATGAGAAGCAACAGCCGACCAAGCGCCAAAGGAAATGAAGTGTTGCGTCTGCTGAAGAGGTGGCAGATAGCATTGCATGTTGCCATAGTTGCAAAACTTTATCGGGCATGACGCGGTAAGCCCCGCCCCCCCGGCTCCGACGCTATGCCATGCAGTGCATGTTGCCAGCTGTACCGGGCTTATGCCGGTAAGCCCCGCCCCCATCGCGGTAAGCCCCGCCTCCGGCTCCGACGCCATGCCATGCAGTGCATGTTGCCAGCTGTACCGGGCTTATGCCGGTAAGCCCCGCCCCCATCGCGGTAAGCCCCGCCTCCGGCTCCGACGCCATGCCATGCAGTGCATGTTGCCAGCTGTACCGGGCTTATGCCGGTAAGCCCCGCCCCCATCGCGGTAAGCCCCGCCTCCGGCTCCGACGCCATGCCATTCAGTGCATGTTGCCAGCTGTACCGGGCTTATGCCGGTAAGCCCCGCCCCCATCGCGGTAAGCCCCGCCTCCGGCTCCGACGCTACGCCATGCAGTGCATGTTGCCAGCTGTACCGGGCTTATGCCGGTAAGCCCCGTCCCCATCGCGGTAAGCCCCGCCTCCGGCTCCGACGCTATGCCATGCAGTGCATGTTGCCAGCTGTACCGGGCTTATGCCGGTAAGCCCCGCCCCCATCGCGGTAAGCCCCGCCTCCGGCTCCGACGCTACGCCATGCAGTGCATGTTGCCAGCTGTACCGGGCTTATGCCGGTAAGCCCCGTCCCCATTGCGGGGGCTTGTTTAAAAATACAAATTTTCAGTACAATGCCATGAGAAGTAACAGCGGCCCCAGAGCCGAAAGAAAAAAAGTGTTGCGTCTGCTGAAGGGGTGGCAGTAAGCATTGCATGTTGCCAACAGTACCGGGCTTAAGCCGGAGTACCCAGACGAAACCTACACAAAGACAGAGAACATTCAAACTCTTTGCAGATGTTGCCCTTAGTGGGATTTGAACCCAGGACCACAGCGCTGCAAGGCTAGTGTGCTAACCACTGAGCCACCGTACTGCCTCTACAGAAATGCCATTTGAATGGGGGCATGTGTAAAAAAATGGGGTTGCTATGCCATGAGAAGCAACAGCCGACCAAGCGCCAAAGGAAATGAAGTGTTGCGTCTGCTGAAGAGGTGGCAGATAGCATTGCATGTTGCCATAGTTGCAAACTTTATCGGGCATGACGCGGTAAGCCCCGCCCCCCCCCGGCTCCGACGCTATGCCATGCAGTGCATGTTGCCAGCTGTACCGGGCTTATGCCGGTAAGCCCCGCCCCCATCGCGGTAAGCCCCGCCTCCGGCTCCGACGCTATGCCATGCAGTGCATGTTGCCAGCTGTACTGGGCTTATGCCGGTAAGCCCCGCCCCCATCGCGGTAAACCCCGCCTTCGGCTCCGACGCTATGCCATGCAGTGCATGTTGCCAGATGTACCGAGCTTATGCCTGTAAGCCCCGCCCCCATCGCGGTAAGCCCCGCCTTCGGCTCCGACACTATGCCATGCAGTGCATGTTGCCAGCTGTACCGGGCTTATGCCGGTAAGCCCCGCCCCCATCGCGGTAAGCCCCGCCCCGGCTCCGACGCTATGCCATGCAGTGCATGTTGCCAGCTGTACCGGGCTTATGCCGGTAAGCCCCGCCCCCATCGCGGTAAGCCCCGCCTTCGGCTCCGACGCTATGCCATGCAGTGCATGTTGCCAGCTGTACCGGGCTTATGCCGGTAAGCCCCGCCCCCATCGCGGTAAGCCCCGCCTCCGGCTCCGACGCTATGCCATGCAGTGCATGTTTCCAGCTGTTCCGGGCTTATGCCGGTAAGCCCCGCCCCCGGCTCCGACGCTATGCCACGCAGTGCATGTTGCCAGCTGTACCGGGCTTATGCCGGTAAGCCCCGCCCCCATCGCGGTAAGCCCCGCCTCCGGCTCCGACGCTATGCCATGCAGGGCATGTTGCCAGCTGTACCGAGCTTATGCCTGTAAGCCCCGCCTCCGGCTCCGACGCTATGCCATGCAGTGCATGTTGCCAGCTGTACCGGGCTTATGCCGGTAAGCCCCGCCCCCATCGCGGTAAGCCCCGCCCCGGCTCCGACGCTATGCCATGCACTTTATGTTGCCAACTGTATCGGCTTAAGCCGGTAAGCCCCGCACCCATTGCGGGGGCTTGTTTAAAAATACAAATGGCAGTGCAATGCCATGAGAAATAACAGCGGCCCCAGCGCCAAAAGAAAAAAAGTGTTGCGTCTGCTGAAGGAGTGGCAGTAAGCATTGCATGTTGCCAACAGTACCGGGCTTAAGCCGGAGTACCCAGACGAAACCTACACAAACACAGAGAACATTCAAACTCTTTGCAGATGTTGCCCTTAGTGGGATTTGAACCCAGGACCACAGCGCTGCAAGGCTAGTGTGCTAACCACTGAGCCACCGTACTGCCTCTACAGAAATGCCATTTGAATGGGGGCATGTGTAAAAAAATGGGGTTGCTATGCCATGAGAAGCAACAGCCGACCAAGCGCCAAAGGAAATGAAGTGTTGCGTCTGCTGAAGAGGTGGCAGATAGCATTGCATGTTGCCATAGTTGCAAACTTTATGGGGCATGACGCGGTAAGCCCCGCCCCCCCGGCTCCGACGCTATGCCATGCAGTGCATGTTGCCAGCTGTACCGGGCTTATGCCGGTAAGCCCCGCCCCCATCGCGGTAAGCCCCGCCTTCGGCTCCGACGCTACGCCATGCAGTGCATGTTGCCAGCTGTACCGGGCTTATGCCGGTAAGCCCCGCCCCCATCGCGGTAAGCCCCGCCCCGGCTCCGACGCCATGCCATGCAGTGCATGTTGCCAGCTGTACCGGGCTTATGCCGGTAAGCCCCGCCCCCATCGCGGTAAGCCCCGCCTCCGGCTCCGACGCAATGCCATGCAGTGCATGTTGCCAGCTGTACCGGGCTTATGCCGGTAAGCCCCGCCCCCATCGCGGTAAGCCCCGCCCCGGCTCCGACGCTATGCCATGCACTTTATGTTGCCAACTGTACCGGCTTAAGCCGGTAAGCCCCGCCCCCATTGCGGGGGCTTGTTTAAAAATACAAATGGCAGTGCAATGCCATGAGAAGTAACAGCGGCCCCAGCGCAAAAAGAAAAAAAGTGTTGCGTCTGCTGAAGGAGTGGCAGTAAGCATTGCATGTTGCGGAGTACCCAGACGAAACCTACACAAACACAGACAACATTCAAACTCTTTGCAGATGTTGCCCTTAGTGGGATTTGAACCCAGGACCACAGCGCTGCAAGGCTAGTGTGCTAACCACTGAGCCACCATACTGCCTCTACAGAAATGCCATTTGAATGGGGGCATGTGTAAAAAAATGGGGTTGCTATGCCATGAGAAGCAACAGCCGACCAAGCGCCAAAGGAAATGAAGTGTTGCGTCTGCTGAAGAGGTGGCAGATAGCATTGCATGTTGCCATAGTTGCAAACTTTATCGGGCATGACGCGGTAAGCCCCGCCCCCCCGGCTCCGACGCTATGCCATGCAGTGCATGTTGCCAGCTGTACCGGGCTTATGCCGGTAAGCCCCGCCCCCATCGCGGTAAGCCCCGCCTCCGGCTCCGACGCCATGCCATGCAGTGCATGTTGCCAGCTGTACCGGGCTTATGCCGGTAAGCCCCGCCCCCATCGCGGTAAGCCCCGCCTCCGGCTCCGACGCCATGCCATGCAGTGCATGTTGCCAGCTGTACCGGGCTTATGCCGGTAAGCCCCGCCCCAATCGCGGTAAGCCCCGCCTCCGGCTCCGACGCTACGCCATGCAGTGCATGTTGCCAGCTGTACCGAGCTTATGCCTGTAAGCCCCGCCTCCGGCTCCGACGCTATGCCATGCAGTGCATGTTGCCAGCTGTACCGGGCTTATGCCGGTAAGCCCCACCCCCATTGCGGTAAGCCCCGCCCCGGCTCCGACGCTATGCCATGCACTTTATGTTGCCAACTGTATCGGCTTAAGCCGGTAAGCCCCGCACCCATTGCGGGGGCTTGTTTAAAAATACAAATGGCAGTGCAATGCCATGAGAAATAACAGCGGCCCCAGCGCCAAAAGAAAAAAAGTGTTGCGTCTGCTGAAGGAGTGGCAGTAAGCATTGCATGTTGCCAACAGTACCGGGCTTAAGCCGGAGTACCCAGACGAAACCTACACAATCACAGAGAACATTCAAACTCTTTGCAGATGTTGCCCTTAGTGGGATTTGAACCCAGGAAAACAGCGCTGCAAGGCTAGTGTGCTAACCACTGAGCCACCGTGCTGCCTCTACAGAAATGTCATTTGAATGGGGGAATGTGTAAATAAATGGGGTTGCTATGCCATGAGAAGCAACAGCCGACCAAGCGCCAAAGGAAATGAAGTGTTGCGTCTGCTGAAGAGGTGGCAGATAGCATTGCATGTTGCCATAGTTGCAAACTTTATCGGGCATGACGCGGTAAGCCCCGCCCCCCCGGCTCCGACGCTATGCCATGCAGTGCATGTTGCCAGCTGTACCGGGCTTATGCCGGTAAGCCCCGCCCCCATCGCGGTAAGCCCCGCCTCCGGCTCCGACGCCATGCCATGCAGTGCATGTTGCCAGCTGTACCGGGCTTATGCCGGTAAGCCCCGCCCCCATCGCGGTAAGCCCCGCCTCCGGCTCCGACGCCATGCCATGCAGTGCATGTTGCCAGCTGTACCGGGCTTATGCCGGTAAGCCCCGCCCCCATCGCGGTAAGCCCCGCCTCCGGCTCCGACGCCATGCCATTCAGTGCATGTTGCCAGCTGTACCGGGCTTATGCCGGTAAGCCCCGCCCCCATCGCGGTAAGCCCCGCCTCCGGCTCCGACGCTACGCCATGCAGTGCATGTTGCCAGCTGTACCGGGCTTATGCCGGTAAGCCCCGTCCCCATCGCGGTAAGCCCCGCCTCCGGCTCCGACGCTATGCCATGCAGTGCATGTTGCCAGCTGTACCGGGCTTATGCCGGTAAGCCCCGCCCCCATCGCGGTAAGCCCCGCCTCCGGCTCCGACGCTACGCCATGCAGTGCATGTTGCCAGCTGTACCGGGCTTATGCCGGTAAGCCCCGTCCCCATTGCGGGGGCTTGTTTAAAAATACAAATTTTCAGTACAATGCCATGAGAAGTAACAGCGGCCCCAGAGCCGAAAGAAAAAAAGTGTTGCGTCTGCTGAAGGGGTGGCAGTAAGCATTGCATGTTGCCAACAGTACCGGGCTTAAGCCGGAGTACCCAGACGAAACCTACACAAACACAGAGAACATTCAAACTCTTTGCAGATGTTGCCCTTAGTGGGATTTGAACCCAGGACCACAGCGCTGCAAGGCTAGTGTGCTAACCACTGAGCCACCGTACTGCCTCTACAGAAATGCCATTTGAATGGGGGCATGTGTAAAAAAATGGGGTTGCTATGCCATGAGAAGCAACAGCCGACCAAGCGCCAAAGGAAATGAAGTGTTGCGTCTGCTGAAGAGGTGGCAGATAGCATTGCATGTTGCCATAGTTGCAAACTTTATCGGGCATGACGCGGTAAGCCCCGCCCCCCCCGGCTCCGACGCTATGCCATGCAGTGCATGTTGCCAGCTGTACCGGGCTTATGCCGGTAAGCCCCGCCCCCATCGCGGTAAGCCCCGCCTCCGGCTCCGACGCCATGCCATGCAGTGCATGTTGCCAGCTGTACTGGGCTTATGCCGGTAAGCCCCGCCCCCATCGCGGTAAACCCCGCCTTCGGCTCCGACGCTATGCCATGCAGTGCATGTTGCCAGATGTACCGAGCTTATGCCTGTAAGCCCCGCCCCCATCGCGGTAAGCCCCGCCTTCGGCTCCGACACTATGCCATGCAGTGCATGTTGCCAGCTGTACCGGGCTTATGCCGGTAAGCCCCACCCCCATTGCGGTAAGCCCCGCCCCGGCTCCGACGCTATGCCATGCACTTTATGTTGCCAACTGTATCGGCTTAAGCCGGTAAGCCCCGCACCCATTGCGGGGGCTTGTTTAAAAATACAAATGGCAGTGCAATGCCATGAGAAATAACAGCGGCCCCAGCGCCAAAAGAAAAAAAGTGTTGCGTCTGCTGAAGGAGTGGCAGTAAGCATTGCATGTTGCCAACAGTACCGGGCTTAAGCCGGAGTACCCAGACGAAACCTACACAATCACAGAGAACATTCAAACTCTTTGCAGATGTTGCCCTTAGTGGGATTTGAACCCAGGAAAACAGCGCTGCAAGGCTAGTGTGCTAACCACTGAGCCACCGTGCTGCCTCTACAGAAATGTCATTTGAATGGGGGAATGTGTAAATAAATGGGGTTGCTATGCCATGAGAAGCAACAGCCGACCAAGCGCCAAAGGAAATGAAGTGTTGCGTCTGCTGAAGAGGTGGCAGATAGCATTGCATGTTGCCATAGTTGCAAACTTTATCGGGCATGACGCGGTAAGCCCCGCCCCCCCGGCTCCGACGCTATGCCATGCAGTGCATGTTGCCAGCTGTACCGGGCTTATGCCGGTAAGCCCCGCCCCCATCGCGGTAAGCCCCGCCTCCGGCTCCGACGCCATGCCATGCAGTGCATGTTGCCAGCTGTACCGGGCTTATGCCGGTAAGCCCCGCCCCCATCGCGGTAAGCCCCGCCTCCGGCTCCGACGCCATGCCATGCAGTGCATGTTGCCAGCTGTACCGGGCTTATGCCGGTAAGCCCCGCCCCCATCGCGGTAAGCCCCGCCTCCGGCTCCGACGCCATGCCATTCAGTGCATGTTGCCAGCTGTACCGGGCTTATGCCGGTAAGCCCCGCCCCCATCGCGGTAAGCCCCGCCTCCGGCTCCGACGCTACGCCATGCAGTGCACCCAGGAACCCAGGACCACAGCGCTGCAAGGCTAGTGTGCTAACCACTGAGCCACCGTGCTGCCTCTACAGAAATGTCATTTGAATGGGGGAATGTGTAAAAAAAATGGGGTTGCTATGCCAAGAGAAGCAACAGCCGACCAAGCGCCAAAGGAAATGAAGTGTTGCGTCTGCTGAAGAGGTGGCAGATAGCATTGCATGTTGACATAGTTGCAAACTTTATCGGGCATGACGCGGTAAGCCCCGCCCCCCCGGCTCCGACGCTATGCCATGCAGTGCATGTTGCCAGCTGTACTGGGCTTATGCCGGTAAGCCCCGCCCCCATCGCGGTAAGCCCCGCCTCCGGCTCCGACGCCATGCCATTCAGTGCATGTTGCCAGCTGTACCGGGCTTATGCCTGTAAGCCCCGCCTCCGGCTCCGACGCCATGCCATGCAGTGCATGTTGCCAGCTGTACCGGGCTTATGCCGGTAAGCCCCGCCCCCATCGCGGTAAGCCCCGCCTCCGGCTCCGACGCTACGCCATGCAGTGCATGTTGCCAGCTGTACCGGGCTTATGCCGGTAAGCCCCGTCCCCATCGCGGTAAGCCCCGCCTCCGGCTCCGACGCTATGCCATGCAGTGCATGTTGCCAGCTGTACCGGGCTTATGCCGGTAAGCCCCGCCCCCATCGCGGTAAGCCCCGCCTTCGGCTCCGACGCTATGCCATGCAGTGCATGTTGCCCGCTGTACCGGGCTTATGCCGGTAAGCCCCGCCCCCATCGCGGTAAGCCCCGCCTCCGGCTCCGACGCTATGCCATGCAGTGCATGTTTCGAGCTGTACCGGGCTTATGCCGGTAAGCCCCGCCCCCGGCTCCGACGCTATGCCACGCAGTGCATGTTGCCAGCTGTACCGGGCTTATGCCGGTAAGCCCCGCCCCCATCGCGGTTAGACCCGCCTCCGGCTCCGACGCTATGCCATGCAGTGCATGTTGCCAGCTGTACCGAGCTTATGCCTGTAAGCCCCGCCCCCATCGCGGTAAGCCCCGCCTCCGGCTCCGACGCTATGCCATGCAGTGCATGTTGCCAGCTGTACCGGGCTTATGCCGGTAAGCCCCGCCCCCATCGCGGTAAGCCCCGCCCCGGCTCCGACGCTATGCCATGCACTTTATGTTGCCAACTGTATCGGCTTAAGCCGGTAAGCCCCGCACCCATTGCGGGGGCTTGTTTAAAAATACAAATGGCAGTGCAATGCCATGAGAAATAACAGCGGCCCCAGCGCGAAAAGAAAAAAAGTGTTGCGTCTGCTGAAGGGGTGGCAGTAAGCATTGCATGTTGCCAACAGTACCGGGCTTAAGCCGGTAGGCCCCGCCCCCTGCGCCAACTAAATGCTATGCAATCCTCTGTAATCCAATATATATATACATATTTTGTTTGTTTTTGGAAGGAAACCGGAGTACCCAGACGAAACCTACACAAACACAGAGAACATTCAAACTCTTCGCAGATGTTGCCCTTAGTGAGATTTGAACCCAGGACCACAGCGCTGCAAGGTTAGTGTGCTAACCACTGAGCCACCGTGCTGCCTCTACAGAAATGTCATTTGAATGGGGGAATGTGTAAAAAAAATGGGGTTGCTATGCCATGAGAAGCAACAGCCGACCAAGCGCCAAAGGAAATGAAGTGTTGCGTCTGCTGAAGAGGTGGCAGATAGCATTGCATGTTGCCATAGTTGCAAACTTTATCGGGCATGACGCGGTAAGCCCCGCCCCCCGGCTCCGACGCTATGCCATGCAGTGCATGTTGCCAGCTGTACCGGGCTTTTGCCGGTAAGCCCCGCCCCCATCGCGGTAAGCCCCGCCTCCGGCTCCGACGCCATGCCATGCAGTGCATGTTGCCAGCTGTACCATGCTTATGCCGGTAAGCCCCGCCCCCATCGCGGTAAGCCCCGCCTCCGGGTCCTACGCCATGCCATGCAGTGCATGTTGCCAGCTGTACCGGGCTTATGCCGGTAAGCCCCGCCCCCATCGCGGTAAGCCCCGCCTCCGGCTCCGACGCCATGCCATGCAGTGCATGTTGCCAGCTGTACCGGGCTTATGCCGGTAAGCCCCGCCCCCATCGCGGTAAGCCCCGCCTCCGGCTCCGACGCTACGCCATGCAGTGCATGTTGCCAGCTGTACCGAGCTTATGCCTGTAAGCCCCGCCCCCATCGCGGTAAGCCCCGCCTCCGGCTCCGACGCGATGCCATGCAGTGCATGTTGCCAGCTGTACCGGGCTTATGCCGGTAAGCCCCGCCCCCATCGCGGTAAGCCCCACCCCGGCTCCGACGCTATGCCATGCACTTTATGTTGCCAACTGTATCGGCTTAAGCCGGTAAGCCCCGCACCCATTGCGGGGGCTTGTTTAAAAATACAAATGGCAGTGCAATGCCATGAGAAATAACAGCGGCCCCAGCGCGAAAAGAAAAAAAGTGTTGCGTCTGCTGAAGGGGTGGCAGTAAGCATTGCATGTTGCCAACAGTACAGGGCTTAAGCCGGTAAGCCCCGCCCCCTGCGCCAACTAAATGCTATGCAATCCTCTGTAATCCAATATATACATATTTTGTTTGTTTTTGGAAGGAAACCGGAGTACCCAGACGAAACCTACACAAACACAGAGAACATTCAAACTCTTCGCAGATGTTGCCCTTAGTGGGATTTGAACCCAGGACCACAGCGCTGCAAGGTTAGTGTGCTAACCACTGAGCCACCGTGCTGCCTCTACAGAAATGTCATTTGAATGGGGGAATGTGTAAAAAAAATGGGGTTGCTATGCCATGAGAAGCAACAGCCGACCAAGCGCCAAAGGAAATGAAGTGTTGCGTCTGCTGAAGAGGTGGCAGATAGCACTGCATGTTGCCATAGTTGCAAACTTTATCGGGCATGACGCGGTAAGCCCCGCGCCCCCGCGCCGACGCTATGCAATGCAGTATGCAGTACCGGGCTTCAGCCGGTAAGCCCCGCCCCCATCGCGGTAAGCCCCGCCTCCGGCTCTGACGCTATGCCATGCAGTGCATGTTGCCAGCTGTACCGGGCTTATGCCGGTAAGCCCCGCCCCCATCGCGGTAAGCCCCGCCTCCGGCTCCGACGCTATGCCATGCAGTGCATGTTGCCAGCTGTACCGGGCTTATGCCGGTAAGCCCCGCCCCCGGCTCCGACGCTATGCTACGCAGTGCATGTTGCCAGCTGTACCGGGCTTATGCCGGTAAGCCCCGCCCCCATCGCGGTAAGCCCCGCCTTCGGCTTCGACGCTATGCCATGCAGTGCATGTTGCCAGCTGTACCGGGCTTATGCCGGTAAGCCCCGCCCCCATCGCGGTAAGCCGGTAAGCTTAAGCCGGTAAGCCCCGCCCCCATTGCGGGGGGCTTGTTTAAAAATACAAATGGCAGTACAATGCCATGAGAAGTAACAGCGGCCCCAGCGCCGAAAGAAAAAAAGTGTTGCGTCTGCTGAAGAGGTAGCAGTAAGCATTGCATGTTGCCAACAGTACCGGGCTTAAGCTGGTAGGCCCCGCCCCCTGCGCCAACACAATGCTATGCAATCCTCTGTAATCCAATATATATATATATATTTTATGCTTGTTTTTGGAAGGAAACCGGAGTACCCAGACGAAACCTACACAAACACAGAGAACATTCAAACTCTTCGCAGATGTTTCCCTTAGTGGGATTTGAACCCAGGACCACAGCGCTGCAAGGCTAGTGTGCTAACCACTGAGCCACCGTGCTGCCTCTTCAGAAATGTCATTTGAATAGGGGAATGTGTAAAAAAAATGGGGTTGCTATGCCATGAGAAGCAACAGCCGACCAAGCGCCAAAGGAAATGAAGTGTTGCGTCTGCTGAAGAGGTGGCAGATAGCATTGCATGTTGCCATAGTTGCAAACTTTATCGGGCATGACGCGGTAAGCCCCGCCCCCCCGGCTCCGACGCTATGCCATGCAGTGCATGTTGCCAGCTGTACCGGGTTTATGCCGGTAAGCCCCGCCCCCATCGCGGTAAGCCCCGCCTCCGGCTCCGACGCCATGCCATGCAGTGCATGTTGCCAGCTGTACCGGGCTTATGCCGGTAAGCCCCGCCCCCATCGCGGTAAGCCCCGCCTCCGGCTCCGACGCCATGCCATTCAGTGCATGTTGCCAGCTGTACCGGGCTTATGCCGGTAAGCCCCGCCCCCATCGCGGTAAGCCCCGCCTCCGGCTCCGACGCTACGCCATGCAGTGCATGTTGCCAGCTGTACCGGGCTTATGCCGGTAAGCCCCGTCCCCATCGCGGTAAGCCCCGCCTCCGGCTCCGACGCTATGCCATGCAGTGCATGTTGCCAGCTGTACCGGGCTTATGCCGGTAAGCCCCGCCCCCATCGCGGTAAGCCCCGCCTTCGGCTCCGACGCTATGCCATGCAGTGCATGTTGCCAGCTGTACCGGGCTAATGCCGGTAAGCCCCGCCCCCATCGCGGTAAGCCCCGCCTACTGCTCCGACGCTATGCCATGCAGTGCATGTTTCCAGCTGTACCGGGCTTATGCCGGTAAGCCCCGCCCCCGGCTCCGACGCTATGCCACGCAGTGCATGTTGCCAGCTGTACCGGGCTTATGCCGGTAAGCCCCGCCCCCATCGCGGTAAGCCCCGCCTCCGGCTCCGACGCTATGCCATGCAGTGCATGTTGCCAGCTGTACCGAGCTTATGCCTGTAAGCCCCGCCCCCATCGCGGTAAGCCCCGCCTCCGGCTCCGACGCTATGCCATGCAGTGCATGTTGCCAGCTGTACCGGGCTTATGCCGGTAAGCCCCGCCCCCATCGTGGTAAGCCCCGCCCCGGCTCCGACGCTATGCCATGCACTTTATGTTGCCAACTGTATCGGCTTAAGCCGGTAAGCCCCGCACCCATTGCGGGGGCTTGTTTAAAAATACAAATGGCAGTGCAATGCCATGAGAAATAACAGCGGCCCCAGCGCGAAAAGAAAAAAAGTGTTGCGTCTGCTGAAGGGGTGGCAGTAAGCATTGCATGTTGCCAACAGTACCGGGCTTAAGCCGGTAGGCCCCGCCCCCTGCGCCAACTAAATGCTATGCAATCCTCTGTAATCCAATATATATATACATATTTTGTTTGTTTTTGGAAGGAAACCGGAGTACCCAGACGAAACCTACACAAACACAGAGAACATTCAAACTCTTCGCAGATGTTGCCCTTAGTGGGATTTGAACCCAGGACCACAGCGCTGCAAGGTTAGTGTGCTAACCACTGAGCCACCGTGCTGCCTCTACAGAAATGTCATTTGAATGGGGGAATGTGTAAAAAAAATGGGGTTGCTATGCCATGAGAAGCAACAGCCGACCAAGCGCCAAAGGAAATGAAGTGTTGCGTCTGCTGAAGAGGTGGCAGATAGCATTGCATGTTGCCATAGTTGCAAACTTTATCGGGCATGACGCGGTAAGCCCCGCTCCCCAGCTCCGACGCTATGCCATGCAGTGCATGTTGCCAGCTGTACCGGGCTTTTGCCGGTAAGCCCCGCCCCCATCGCGGTAAGCCCCGCCTCCGGCTCCGACGCCATGCCATGCAGTGCATGTTGCCAGCTGTACCGGGCTTATGCCGGTAAGCCCCGCCCCCATCGCGGTAAGCCCCGCCTCCGGGTCCTACGCCATGCCATGCAGTGCATGTTGCCAGCTGTACCGGGCTTATGCCGGTAAGCCCCGCCCCCATCGCGATAAGCCCCGCCTCCGGGTCCTACGCCATGCCATGCAGTGCATGTTGCCAGCTGTACCGGGCTTATGCCGGTAAGCCCCGCCCCCATCGCGGTAAGCCCCGCCTCCGGGTCCTACGCCATGCCATGCAGTGCATGTTGCCAGCTGTACCGGGCTTATGCCGGTAAGCCCCGCCCCCATCGCGGTAAGCCCCGCCTCCGGGTCCTACGCCATGCCATGCAGTGCATGTTGCCAGCTGTACCGGGCTTATGCCGGTAAGCCCCGCCCCCATCGCGGTAAGCCCCGCCTCCGGCTCCGACGCCATGCCATGCAGTGCATGTTGCCAGCTGTACCGAGCTTATGCCTGTAAGCCCCGCCCCCATCGCGGTAAGCCCCGCCTCCGGCTCCGACGCTATGCCATGCAGTGCATGTTGCCAGCTGTACCGGGCTTATGCCGCTAAGCCCCGCCCCCATCGCGGTAAGCCCCGCCCCGGCTCCGACGCTATGCCATGCACTTTATGTTGCCAACTGTATCGGCTTAAGCCGGTAAGCCCCGCACCCATTGCGGGGGCTTGTTTAAAAATACAAATGGCAGTGCAATGCCATGAGAAATAACAGCGTCCCCAGCGCCAAAAGAAAAAAAGTGTTGCGTCTGCTGAAGGAGTGGCAGTAAGCATTGCATGTTGCCAACAGTACCGGGCTTAAGCCGGAGTACCCAGACGAAACCTACACAATCACAGAGAACATTCAAACTCTTTACAGATGTTGCCCTTAGTGGGATTTGAACCCAGGACCACAGCGCTGCAAGGCTAGTGTGCTAACCAATGAGCCACCGTGCTGCCTCTACAGAAATGTCATTTGAATGGGGGAATGTGTAAAAAAAATGGGGTTGCTATGCCATGAGAAGCAACAGCCGACCAAGCGCCAAAGGAAATGAAGTGTTGCGTCTGCTGAAGAGGTGGCAGATAGCATTGCATGTTGCCATAGTTGCAAACTTTATCGGGCATGACGCGGTAAGCCCCGCCCCCCCGGCTCCGACGCTATGCCATGCAGTGCATGTTGCCAGCTGTACCGGGCTTATGCCGGTAAGCCCCGCCCCCATCGCGGTAAGCCCCGCCTCCGGCTCCGACGCCATGCCATGCAGTGCATGTTGCCAGCTGTACCGGGCTTATGCCGGTAAGCCCCGCCCCCATCGCGGTAAGCCCCGCCTCCGGCTCCGACGCGATGCCATGCAGTGCATGTTGCCAGCTGTACCGGGCTTATGCCGGTAAGCCCCGCCCCCATCGCGGTAAGCCCCGCCTCCGGCTCCGACGCTACGCCATGCAGTGCATGTTGCCAGCTGTACCGGGCTTATGCCGGTAAGCCTCGTCCCCATCGCGGTAAGCCCCGCCTCCGGCTCCGACGCTATGCCATGCAGTGCATGTTGCCAGCTGTACCGGGCTTATGCCGGTAAGCCCCGCCCCCATCGCGGTAAGCCCCGCCTTCGGCTCCGACGCTATGCCATGCAGTGCATGTTGCCAGCTGTACCGGGCTTATGCCGGTAAGCCCCGCCCCCGGCTCCTACGCTATGCCACGCAGTGCATGTTGCCAGCTGTACCGGGCTTATGCCGGTAAGCCCCGCCCCCATCGCGGTAAGCCCCACCCCGGCTCCGACGCTATGCCATGCACTTTATGTTGCCAACTGTATCGGCTTAAGCCGGTAAGCCCCGCAACCATTGCGGGGGCTTGTTTAAAAATACAAATGGCAGTGCAATGCCATGAGAAATAACAGCGGCCCCAGCGCGAAAAGAAAAAAAGTGTTGCGTCTGCTGAAGGGGTGGCAGTAAGCATTGCATGTTGCCAACAGTACCGGGCTTAAGCCGGTAAGCCCCGCCCCCTGCGCCAACTAAATGCTATGCAATCCTCTGTAATCCAATATATACATATTTTGTTTGTTTTTGGAAGGAAACCGGAGTACCCAGACGAAACGTACGCAAACACAGAGAACATTCAAACTCTTTACAGATGTTGCCCTTAGTGGGATTTGAACAGAGGAACACAGCGCTGCAAGGCTAGTGTGCTAACCACTGAGCCACCGTGCTGCCTCTTCAGAAATGACATGTTGCCAGCTGTACCGGGCTTATGCCGGTAAGCCCCGCCCCCATCGCGGTAAGCCCCGCCTCCGGCTCCGACGCTATGCCATGCACTTTATGTTGCCAACTGTACCAGCTTAAGCCGGTAAGCCCCGCCCCCATTGCGGGGGCTTGTTTAAAAATACAAATGGCAGTACCATGCCATGAGAAGTAACAGCGGCCCCAGCGCCGAAAGAAAAAAAGTGTTGCGTCTGCTGAAGGGGTGGCAGTAAGCATTGCATGTTGCCAACAGTACCGGGCTTAAGCCGGAGTACCCAGACGAAACCTACACAAAGACAGAGAACATTCAAACTCTTTGCAGATGTTGCCCTTAGTGGGATTTGAACCCAGGACCACAGCGCTGCAAGGCTAGTGTGCTAACCACTGAGCCACCGTGCTGCCTCTACAGAAATGTCATTTGAATGGGGGGAGGGGTAAAAAAAATGGGGTTGCTATGCCATGAGAAGCAACAGCCGACCAAGCGCCAAAGGAAATGAAGTGTTGCGTCTGCTGAAGAGGTGGCAGATAGCATTGCATGTTGCCATAGTTGCAAACTTTATCGGGCATGACGCGGTAAGCCCCGCCCCCCCGGCTCCGACGCTATGCCATGCAGTGCATGTTGCCAGCTGTACCGGGCTTATGCCGGTAAGCCCCGCCCCCATCGCGGTAAGCCCCGCCTCCGGCTCCGACGCTATGCCATGCAGTGCATGATGCCAGCTGTACCGAGCTTATGCCGGTAAGGCCCGCCCCCAGCGCGGTAAGCCCCGCCTCCGGCTCCGACGCTATGCCATACAGTGCATGTTGCCAGCTGTACCGGGCTTATGCCGGTAAGCCCCGCCCCCGGCTCCGACGCTATGCCACGCAGTGCATGTTGCCAGCTGTACCGGGCTTATGCCGGTAAGCCCCGCCCCCATCGCGGTAAGCCCCGCCTTCGGCTCCGACGCTATGCCATGCAGTGCATGTTGCCAGCTGTACTGGGCTTATGCCGGTAAGCCCCGCCCCCATCGCGGTAAGCCCCGCCCCGGCTCCGACGCTATGCCATGCACTTTATGTTGCCAGCTGTACCGGGCTTATGCCGGTAAGCCCCGCCCCCATCGCGGTAAGCCCCGCCTCCGGCTCCGACGCCATGCCATGCAGTGCATGTTGCCAGCTGTACCGGGCTTATGCCGGTAAGCCCCGCCCCCATCGCGGTAAGCCCCGCCTCCGGCTCCGACGCTACGCCATGCCATGCAGTGCATGTTGCCAGCTGTACCGGGCTTATGCCGGTAAGCCTCGTCCCCATCGCGGTAAGCCCCGCCTCCGGCTCCGACGCTATGCCATGCAGTGCATGTTGCCAGCTGTACCGGGCTTATGCCGGTAAGCCCCGCCCCCATCGCGGTAAGCCCCGCCTTCGGCTCCGACGCTATGCCATGCAGTGCATGTTGCCAGCTGTACCGGGCTTATGCCGGTAAGCCCCGCCCCCGGCTCCTACGCTATGCCACGCAGTGCATGTTGCCAGCTGTACCGGGCTTATGCCGGTAAGCCCCGCCCCCATCGCGGTAAGCCCCGCCTCCGGCTCCGACGCTACGCCATGAAGTGCATGTTGCCAGCTGTACCGAGCTTATGCCTGTAAGCCCCGCCCCCATCGCGGTAAGCCCCGCCTCCGGCTCCGACGCTATGCCATGCAGTGCATGTTGCCAGCTGTACCGGGCTTATGCCGGTAAGCCCCGCCCCCATCGCGGTAAGCCCCGCCTCCTGCTCCGACGCTATGCCATGCAGTGCATGTTGCCAGCTGTACCGGGCTTATGCCGGTAAGCCCCGCCCCCGGCTCCAACGCTATGCCACGCAGTGCATGTTGCCAGCTGTACCGGGATTTTGCCGGTTAGCCCCGCCCCCATCGCGGTAAGCCCCGCCTTCGGCTCCGACGCTATGCCATGCAGTGCATGTTGCCAGCTGTACCGGGCTTATGCCGGTAAGCCCCGCCCCCATCGCGGTAAGCTCCGCTTCCGGCTCCGACGCTATGCCATGCAGTGCATGTTGCCAGCTGTACCGGGCTTATGCCGGTAAGCCCCGCCCCCGGCTCCGACGCTATGCCACGCAGTGCATGTTGCCAGCTGTACCGGGCTTAAGCCGGTAAGCCCCGCCTCCGGCTCCGACGCCATGCCATGCAGTGCATGTTGCCAGCTGTACCGGGCTTATGCCGGTAAGCCCCGCCCCAATCGCGGTAAGCCCCGCCTCCGGCTCCGACGCTACGCCATGCAGTGCATGTTGCCAGCTGTACCGAGCTTATGCCTGTAAGCCCCGCCCCCATCGCGGTAAGCCCCGCCTCCGGCTCAGACGCTATGCCATGCAGTGCATGTTGCCAGCTGTACCGGGCTTATGCCGCTAAGCCCCGCCCCCATCGCGGTAAGCCCCGCCCCGGCTCCGACGCTATGCCATGCACTTTATGTTGCCAACTGTATCGGCTTAAGCCGGTAAGCCCCGCACCCATTGCGGGGGCTTGTTTAAAAATACAAATGGCAGTGCAATGCCATGAGAAATAACAGCGGCCCCAGCGCGAAAAGAAAAAAAGTGTTGCGTCTGCTGAAGGGGTGGCAGTAAGCATTGCATGTTGCCAACAGTACCGGGCTTAAGCCGGTAGGCCCCGCCCCCTGCGCCAACTAAATGCTATGCAATCCTCTGTAATCCAATATATATATACATATTTTGTTTGTTTTTGGAAGGAAACCGGAGTACCCAGACGAAACCTACACAAACACAGAGAACATTCAAACTCTTCGCAGATGTTGCCCTTAGTGAGATTTGAACCCAGGACCACAGCGCTGCAAGGTTAGTGTGCTAACCACTGAGCCACCGTGCTGCCTCTACAGAAATGTCATTTGAATGGGGGAATGTGTAAAAAAAATGGGGTTGCTATGCCATGAGAAGCAACAGCCGACCAAGCGCCAAAGGAAATGAAGTGTTGCGTCTGCTGAAGAGGTGGCAGATAGCATTGCATGTTGCCATAGTTGCAAACTTTATCGGGCATGACGCGGTAAGCCCCGCCCCCCGGCTCCGACGCTATGCCATGCAGTGCATGTTGCCAGCTGTACCGGGCTTTTGCCGGTAAGCCCCGCCCCCATCGCGGTAAGCCCCGCCTCCGGCTCCGACGCCATGCCATGCAGTGCATGTTGCCAGCTGTACCATGCTTATGCCGGTAAGCCCCGCCCCCATCGCGGTAAGCCCCGCCTCCGGGTCCTACGCCATGCCATGCAGTGCATGTTGCCAGCTGTACCGAGCTTATGCCTGTAAGCCCCGCCCCCATCGCGGTAAGCCCCGCCTCCGGCTCCGACGCTATGCCATGCAGTGCATGTTGCCAGCTGTACCGGGCTTATGCCGGTAAGCCCCGCCCCCATCGCGGTAAGCCCCGCCTCCGGCTCCGACGCTACGCCATGCAGTGCATGTTGCCAGCTGTACCGAGCTTATGCCTGTAAGCCCCGCCCCCATCGCGGTAAGCCCCGCCTCCGGCTCCGACGCTATGCCATGCAGTGCATGTTGCCAGCTGTACCGGGCTTATGCCGGTAAGCCCCGCCCCCATCGCGGTAAGCCCCACCCCGGCTCCGACGCTATGCCATGCACTTTATGTTGCCAACTGTATCGGCTTAAGCCGGTAAGCCCCGCACCCATTGCGGGGGCTTGTTTAAAAATACAAATGGCAGTGCAATGCCATGAGAAATAACAGCGGCCCCAGCGCGAAAAGAAAAAAAGTGTTGCGTCTGCTGAAGGGGTGGCAGTAAGCATTGCATGTTGCCAACAGTACAGGGCTTAAGCCGGTAAGCCCCGCCCCCTGCGCCAACTAAATGCTATGCAATCCTCTGTAATCCAATATATACATATTTTGTTTGTTTTTGGAAGGAAACCGGAGTACCCAGACGAAACCTACACAAACACAGAGAACATTCAAACTCTTCGCAGATGTTGCCCTTAGTGGGATTTGAACCCAGGACCACAGCGCTGCAAGGTTAGTGTGCTAACCACTGAGCCACCGTGCTGCCTCTACAGAAATGTCATTTGAATGGGGGAATGTGTAAAAAAAATGGGGTTGCTATGCCATGAGAAGCAACAGCCGACCAAGCGCCAAAGGAAATGAAGTGTTGCGTCTGCTGAAGAGGTGGCAGATAGCACTGCATGTTGCCATAGTTGCAAACTTTATCGGGCATGACGCGGTAAGCCCCGCGCCCCCGCGCCGACGCTATGCAATGCAGTATGCAGTACCGGGCTTCAGCCGGTAAGCCCCGCCCCCATCGCGGTAAGCCCCGCCTCCGGCTCTGACGCTATGCCATGCACTGCATGTTGCCAGCTGTACCGGGCTTATGCCGGTAAGCCCCGCCCCCATCGCGGTAAGCCCCGCCTCCGGCTCCGACGCTATGCCATGCAGTGCATGTTGCCAGCTGTACCGGGCTTATGCCGGTAAGCCCCGCCCCCGGCTCCGACGCTATGCCACGCAGTGCATGTTGCCAGCTGTACCGGGCTTATGCCGGTAAGCCCCGCCCCCATCGCGGTAAGCCCCGCCTTCGGCTTCGACGCTATGCCATGCAGTGCATGTTGCCAGCTGTACCGGGCTTATGCCGGTAAGCCCCGCCCCCATCGCGGTAAGCCGGTAAGCTTAAGCCGGTAAGCCCCGCCCCCATTGCGGGGGGCTTGTTTAAAAATACAAATGGCAGTACAATGCCATGAGAAGTAACAGCGGCCCCAGCGCCGAAAGAAAAAAAGTGTTGCGTCTGCTGAAGAGGTAGCAGTAAGCATTGCATGTTGCCAACAGTACCGGGCTTAAGCTGGTAGGCCCCGCCCCCTGCGCCAACACAATGCTATGCAATCCTCTGTAATCCAATATATATATATATATATATTTTATGCTTGTTTTTGGAAGGAAACCGGAGTACCCAGACGAAACCTACACAAACACAGAGAACATTCAAACTCTTCGCAGATGTTTCCCTTAGTGGGATTTGAACCCAGGACCACAGCGCTGCAAGGCTAGTGTGCTAACCACTGAGCCACCGTGCTGCCTCTTCAGAAATGTCATTTGAATGGGGGAATGTGTAAAAAAAATGGGGTTGCTATGCCATGAGAAGCAACAGCCGACCAAGCGCCAAAGGAAATGAAGTGTTGCGTCTGCTGAAGAGGTGGCAGATAGCATTGCATGTTGCCATAGTTGCAAACTTTATCGGGCATGACGCGGTAAGCCCCGCCCCCCCGGCTCCGACGCTATGCCATGCAGTGCATGTTGCCAGCTGTACCGGGTTTATGCCGGTAAGCCCCGCCCCCATCGCGGTAAGCCCCGCCTCCGGCTCCGACGCCATGCCATGCAGTGCATGTTGCCAGCTGTACCGGGCTTATGCCGGTAAGCCCCGCCCCCATCGCGGTAAGCCCCGCCTCCGGCTCCGACGCCATGCCATTCAGTGCATGTTGCCAGCTGTACCGGGCTTATGCCGGTAAGCCCCGCCCCCATCGCGGTAAGCCCCGCCTCCGGCTCCGACGCTACGCCATGCAGTGCATGTTGCCAGCTGTACCGGGCTTATGCCGGTAAGCCCCGTCCCCATCGCGGTAAGCCCCGCCTACTGCTCCGACGCTATGCCATGCAGTGCATGTTTCCAGCTGTACCGGGCTTATGCCGGTAAGCCCCGCCCCCGGCTCCGACGCTATGCCACGCAGTGCATGTTGCCAGCTGTACCGGGCTTATGCCGGTAAGCCCCGCCCCCATCGCGGTAAGCCCCGCCTCCGGCTCCGACGCTATGCCATGCAGTGCATGTTGCCAGCTGTACCGAGCTTATGCCTGTAAGCCCCGCCCCCCTCGCGGTAAGCCCCGCCTCCGGCTCCGACGCTATGCCATGCAGTGCATGTTGCCAGCTGTACCGGGCTTATGCCGGTAAGCCCCGCCCCCATCGTGGTAAGCCCCGCCCCGGCTCCGACGCTATGCCATGCACTTTATGTTGCCAACTGTATCGGCTTAAGCCGGTAAGCCCCGCACCCATTGCGGGGGCTTGTTTAAAAATACAAATGGCAGTGCAATGCCATGAGAAATAACAGCGGCCCCAGCGCGAAAAGAAAAAAAGTGTTGCGTCTGCTGAAGGGGTGGCAGTAAGCATTGCATGTTGCCAACAGTACCGGGCTTAAGCCGGTAGGCCCCGCCCCCTGCGCCAACTAAATGCTATGCAATCCTCTGTAATCCAATATATATATACATATTTTGTTTGTTTTTGGAAGGAAACCGGAGTACCCAGACGAAACCTACACAAACACAGAGAACATTCAAACTCTTCGCAGATGTTGCCCTTAGTGGGATTTGAACCCAGGACCACAGCGCTGCAAGGTTAGTGTGCTAACCACTGAGCCACCGTGCTGCCTCTACAGAAATGTCATTTGAATGGGGGAATGTGTAAAAAAAATGGGGTTGCTATGCCATGAGAAGCAACAGCCGACCAAGCGCCAAAGGAAATGAAGTGTTGCGTCTGCTGAAGAGGTGGCAGATAGCATTGCATGTTGCCATAGTTGCAAACTTTATCGGGCATGACGCGGTAAGCCCCGCCCCCCAGCTCCGACGCTATGCCATGCAGTGCATGTTGCCAGCTGTACCGGGCTTTTGCCGGTAAGCCCCGCCCCCATCGCGGTAAGCCCCGCCTCCGGCTCCGACGCCATGCCATGCAGTGCATGTTGCCAGCTGTACCGGGCTTATGCCGGTAAGCCCCGCCCCCATCGCGGTAAGCCCCGCCTCCGGGTCCTACGCCATGCCATGCAGTGCATGTTGCCAGCTGTACCGGGCTTATGCCGGTAAGCCCCGCCCCCATCGCGATAAGCCCCGCCTCCGGGTCCTACGCCATGCCATGCAGTGCATGTTGCCAGCTGTACCGGGCTTATGCCGGTAAGCCCCGCCCCCATCGCGGTAAGCCCCGCCTCCGGGTCCTACGCCATGCCATGCAGTGCATGTTGCCAGCTGTACCGGGCTTATGCCGGTAAGCCCCGCCCCCATCGCGGTAAGCCCCGCCTCCGGGTCCTACGCCATGCCATGCAGTGCATGTTGCCAGCTGTACCGGGCTTATGCCGGTAAGCCCCGCCCCCATCGCGATAAGCCCCGCCTCCGGGTCCTACGCCATGCCATGCAGTGCATGTTGCCAGCTGTACCGAGCTTATGCCTGTAAGCCCCGCCCCCATCGCGGTAAGCCCCGCCTCCGGCTCCGACGCTATGCCATGCAGTGCATGTTGCCAGCTGTACCGGGCTTATGCCGCTAAGCCCCGCCCCCATCGCGGTAAGCCCCGCCCCGGCTCCGACGCTATGCCATGCACTTTATGTTGCCAACTGTATCGGCTTAAGCCGGTAAGCCCCGCACCCATTGCGGGGGCTTGTTTAAAAATACAAATGGCAGTGCAATGCCATGAGAAATAACAGCGTCCCCAGCGCCAAAAGAAAAAAAGTGTTGCGTCTGCTGAAGGAGTGGCCGTAAGCATTGCATGTTGCCAACAGTACCGGGCTTAAGCCGGAGTACCCAGACGAAACCTACACAATCACAGAGAACATTCAAACTCTTTACAGATGTTGCCCATAGTGGGATTTGAACCCAGGACCACAGCGCTGCAAGGCTAGTGTGCTAACCAATGAGCCACCGTGCTGCCTCTACAGAAATGTCATTTGAATGGGGGAATGTGTAAAAAAAATGGGGTTGCTATGCCATGAGAAGCAACAGCCGACCAAGCGCCAAAGGAAATGAAGTGTTGCGTCTGCTGAAGAGGTGGCAGATAGCATTGCATGTTGCCATAGTTGCAAACTTTATCGGGCATGACGCGGTAAGCCCCGCCCCCCCGGCTCCGACGCTATGCCATGCAGTGCATGTTGCCAGCTGTACCGGGATTATGCCGGTAAGCCCCGCCCCCATCGCGGTAAGCCCCGCCTCCGGCTCCGACGCCATGCCATGCAGTGCATGTTGCCAGCTGTACCGGGCTTATGCCGGTAAGCCCCGCCCCCATCGCGGTAAGCCCCGCCTCCGGCTCCGACGCCATGCCATGCAGTGCATGTTGCCAGCTGTACCGGGCTTATGCCGGTAAGCCCCGCCCCCATCGCGGTAAGCCCCGCCTCCGGCTCCGACGCTACGCCATGCAGTGCATGTTGCCAGCTGTACCGGGCTTATGCCGGTAAGCCCCGTCCCCATCGCGGTAAGCCCCGCCTCCGGCTCCGACGCTATGCCATGCAGTGCATGTTGCCAGCTGTACCGGGCTTATGCCGGTAAGCCCCGCCCCCATCGCGGTAAGCCCCGCCTTCGGCTCCGACGCTATGCCATGCAGTGCATGTTGCCAGCTGTACCGGGCTTATGCCGGTAAGCCCCGCCCCCGGCTCCTACGCTATGCCACGCAGTGCATGTTGCCAGCTGTACCGGGCTTATGCCGGTAAGCCCCGCCCCCATCGCGGTAAGCCCCACCCCGGCTCCGACGCTATGCCATGCACTTTATGTTGCCAACTGTATCGGCTTAAGCCGGTAAGCCCCGCACCCATTGCGGGGGCTTGTTTAAAAATACAAATGGCAGTGCAATGCCATGAGAAATAACAGCGGCCCCAGCGCGAAAAGAAAAAAAGTGTTGCGTCTGCTGAAGGGGTGGCAGTAAGCATTGCATGTTGCCAACAGTACCGGGCTTAAGCCGGTAAGCCCCGCCCCCTGCGCCAACTAAATGCTATGCAATCCTCTGTAATCCAATATATACATATTTTGTTTGTTTTTGGAAGGAAACCGGAGTACCCAGACGAAACGTACGCAAACACAGAGAACATTCAAACTCTTTACAGATGTTGCCCTTAGTGGGATTTGAACAGAGGAACACAGCGCTGCAAGGCTAGTGTGCTAACCACTGAGCCACCGTGCTGCCTCTTCAGAAATGACATGTTGCCAGCTGTACCGGGCTTATGCCGGTAAGCCCCGCCCCCATCGCGGTAAGCCCCGCCTCCGGCTCCGACGCTATGCCATGCACTTTATGTTGCCAACTGTACCAGCTTAAGCCGGTAAGCCCCGCCCCCATTGCGGGGGCTTGTTTAAAAATACAAATGGCAGTACCATGCCATGAGAAGTAACAGCGGCCCCAGCGCCGAAAGAAAAAAAGTGTTGCGTCTGCTGAAGGGGTGGCAGTAAGCATTGCATGTTGCCAACAGTACCGGGCTTAAGCCGGAGTACCCAGACGAAACCTACACAAAGACAGAGAACATTCAAACTCTTTGCAGATGTTGCCCTTAGTGGGATTTGAACCCAGGACCACAGCGCTGCAAGGCTAGTGTGCTAACCACTGAGCCACCGTGCTGCCTCTACAGAAATGTCATTTGAATGGGGGGAGGGGTAAAAAAAATGGGGTTGCTATGCCATGAGAAGCAACAGCCGACCAAGCGCCAAAGGAAATGAAGTGTTGCGTCTGCTGAAGAGGTGGCAGATAGCATTGCATGTTGCCATAGTTGCAAACTTTATCGGGCATGACGCGGTAAGCCCCGCCCCCCCGGCTCCGACGCTATGCCATGCAGTGCATGTTGCCAGCTGTACCGGGCTTATGCCGGTAAGCCCCGCCCCCATCGCGGTAAGCCCCGCCTCCGGCTCCGACGCTATGCCATGCAGTGCATGTTGCCAGCTGTACCGAGCTTATGCCGGTAAGGCCCGCCCCCATCGCGGTAAGCCCCGCCTCCGGCTCCGACGCTATGCCATACAGTGCATGTTGCCAGCTGTACCGGGCTTATGCCGGTAAGCCCCGCCCCCGGCTCCGACGCTATGCCACGCAGTGCATGTTGCCAGCTGTACCGGGCTTATGCCGGTAAGCCCCGCCCCCATCGCGGTAAGCCCCGCCTTCGGCTCCGACGCTATGCCATGCAGTGCATGTTGCCAGCTGTACTGGGCTTATGCCGGTAAGCCCCGCCCCCATCGCGGTAAGCCCCGCCCCGGCTCCAACGCTATGCCATGCACTTTATGTTGCCAACTGTACCGGCTTAAGCAGGTAAGCCCCGCCCCCATTGCGGGGGCTTGTTTAAAAATACAAATGGCAGTACAATGCCATGAGAAGTAACAGCGGCCCCAGCGCCGAAAGAAAAGAAGTGTTGCGTCTGCTGAAGAGGTGGCAGTAAGCATTGCATGTTGCCAACAGTACCGGGCTTAAGCTGGTAGGCCCCGCCCCCTGCGCCAACACAATGCTATGCAATCCTCTGTAATCCAATATATATATATATTATGTTTGTTTTTGGAAGGAAACCGGAGTACCCAGACGAAACCTACACAAACACAGAGAACATTCAAACTCTTCGCAGATGTTGCCCTTAGTGGGATTTGAACCCAGGACCACAGCGCTGCAAGGCTAGTGTGCTAACCACTGAGCCACCGTGCTGCCTCTACAGAAATGTCATTTGAATGGGGGAATGTGTAAAAAAAATGGGGTTGCTATGCCAAGAGAAGCAACAGCCGACCAAGCGCCAAAGGAAATGAAGTGTTGCGTCTGCTGAAGCGGTGGCAGATAGCATTGCATGTTGCCATAGTTGCAAACTTTATCGGGCATGACGCGGTAAGCCCCGCCCCCCGGCTCCGACGCTATGCCATGCAGTGCATGTTGCCAGCTGTACCGGGCTTTTGCCGGTAAGCCCCGCCCCCATCGCGGTAAGCCCCGCCTCCGGGTCCTACGCCATGCCATGCAGTGCATGTTGCCAGCTGTACCGGGCTTATGCCGGTAAGCCCCGCCCCCATCGCGGTAAGCCCCGCCTCCGGCTCCGACGCCATGCCATGCAGTGCATGTTGCCAGCTGTACCGGGCTTATGCCGGTAAGCCCCGCCCCCATCGCGGTAAGCCCCGCCTCCGGCTCCGACGCTACGCCATGAAGTGCATGTTGCCAGCTGTACCGAGCTTATGCCTGTAAGCCCCGCCCCCATCGCGGTAAGCCCCGCCTCCGGCTCCGACGCTATGCCATGCAGTGCATGTTGTCAGCTGTACCGGGCTTATGCCGGTAAGCCCCGCCCCCATCGCGGTAAGCCCCGCCTCCGGCTCCGACGCCATGCCATGCAGTGCATGTTGCCAGCTGTACCGGGCTTATGCCGGTAAGCCCCGCCCCCATCGCGGTAAGCCCCGCCTCCGGCTCCGACGCTACGCCATGAAGTGCATGTTGCCAGCTGTACCGAGCTTATGCCTGTAAGCCCCGCCCCCATCGCGGTAAGCCCCGCCTCCGGCTCCGACGCTATGCCATGCAGTGCATGTTGCCAGCTGTACCGGGCTTATGCCGGTAAGCCCCGCCCCCATCGCGGTAAGCCCCGCCTCCGGCTCCGACGCTATGCCATGCAGTGCATGTTGCCAGCTGTACCGGGCTTATGCCGGTAAGCCCCGCCCCCGGCTCCAACGCTATGCCACGCAGTGCATGTTGCCAGCTGTACCGGGCTTATGCCGGTAAGCCCCGCCCCCATCGCGGTAAGCCCCGCCTTCGGCTCCGACGCTATGCCATGCAGTGCATGTTGCCAGCTGTACCGGGCTTATGCCGGTAAGCCCCGCCCCCATCGCGGTAAGCTCCGCTTCCGGCTCCGACGCTATGCCATGCAGTGCATGTTGCCAGCTGTACCGGGCTTATGCCGGTAAGCCCCGCCCCCGGCTCCGACGCTATGCCACGCAGTGCATGTTGCCAGCTGTACCGGGCTTAAGCCGGTAAGCCCCGCCTCCGGCTCCGACGCCATGCCATGCAGTGCATGTTGCCAGCTGTACCGGGCTTATGCCGGTAAGCCCCGCCCCCATCGCGGTAAGCCCCGCCTCCGGCTCCGACGCTACGCCATGCAGTGCATGTTGCCAGCTGTACCGGGCTTATGCCGGTAAGCCCCGTCCCCATCGCGGTAAGCCCCGCCTCCGGCTCCGACGCTATGCCATGCAGTGCATGTTGCCAGCTGTACCGGGCTTATGCCGGTAAGCCCCGCCCCCATCGCGGTAAGCCCCGCCTTCGGCTCCGACGCTATGCCATGCAGTGCATGTTGCCCGCTGTACCGGGCTTATGCCGGTAAGCCCCGCCCCCATCGCGGTAAGCCCCGCCTCCGGCTCCGACGCTATGCCATGCAGTGCATGTTGCGAGCTGTACCGGGCTTATGCCGGTAAGCCCCGCCCCCGGCTCCGACGCTATGCCACGCAGTGCATGTTGCCAGCTGTACCGGGCTTATGCCGGTAAGCCCCGCCCCCATCGCGGTTAGACCCGCCTCCGGCTCCGACGCTATGCCATGCAGTGCATGTTGCCAGCTGTACCGAGCTTATGCCTGTAAGCCCCGCCCCCATCGCGGTAAGCCCCGCCTCCGGCTCCGACGCTATGCCATGCAGTGCATGTTGCCAGCTGTACCGGGCTTATGCCGGTAAGCCCCGCCCCCATCGCGGTAAGCCCCGCCCCGGCTCCGACGCTATGCCATGCACTTTATGTTGCCAACTGTATCGGCTTAAGCCGGTAAGCCCCGCACCCATTGCGGGGGCTTGTTTAAAAATACAAATGGCAGTGCAATGCCATGAGAAATAACAGCGGCCCCAGCGCGAAAAGAAAAAAAGTGTTGCGTCTGCTGAAGGGGTGGCAGTAAGCATTGCATGTTGCCAACAGTACCGGGCTTAAGCCGGTAGGCCCCGCCCCCTGCGCCAACTAAATGCTATGCAATCCTCTGTAATCCAATATATATATACATATTTTGTTTGTTTTTGGAAGGAAACCGGAGTACCCAGACGAAACCTACACAAACACAGAGAACATTCAAACTCTTCGCAGATGTTGCCCTTAGTGAGATTTGAACCCAGGACCACAGCGCTGCAAGGTTAGTGTGCTAACCACTGAGCCACCGTGCTGCCTCTACAGAAATGTCATTTGAATGGGGGAATGTGTAAAAAAAATGGGGTTGCTATGCCATGAGAAGCAACAGCCGACCAAGCGCCAAAGGAAATGAAGTGTTGCGTCTGCTGAAGAGGTGGCAGATAGCATTGCATGTTGCCATAGTTGCAAACTTTATCGGGCATGACGCGGTAAGCCCCGCCCCCCGGCTCCGACGCTATGCCATGCAGTGCATGTTGCCAGCTGTACCGGGCTTATGCCGGTAAGCCCCGCCCCCATCGCGGTAAGACCCGCCTCCGGCTCCGACGCCATGCCATGCAGTGCATGTTGCCAGCTGTACCATGCTTATGCCGGTAAGCCCCGCCCCCATCGCGGTAAGCCCCGCCTCCGGGTCCTACGCCATGCCATGCAGTGCATGTTGCCAGCTGTACCGGGCTTATGCCGGTAAGCCCCGCCCCCATCGCGGTAAGCCCCGCCTCCGGCTCCGACGCCATGCCATGCAGTGCATGTTGCCAGCTGTACCGGGCTTATGCCGGTAAGCCCCGCCCCCATCGCGGTAAGCCCCGCCTCCGGCTCCGACGCTACGCCATGCAGTGCATGTTGCCAGCTGTACCGAGCTTATGCCTGTAAGCCCCGCCCCCATCGCGGTAAGCCCCGCCTCCGGCTCCGACGCTATGCCATGCAGTGCATGTTGCCAGCTGTACCGGGCTTATGCCGGTAAGCCCCGCCCCCATCGCGGTAAGCCCCACCCCGGCTCCGACGCTATGCCATGCACTTTATGTTGCCAACTGTATCGGCTTAAGCCGGTAAGCCCCGCACCCATTGCGGGGGCTTGTTTAAAAATACAAATGGCAGTGCAATGCCATGAGAAATAACAGCGGCCCCAGCGCGAAAAGAAAAAAAGTGTTGCGTCTGCTGAAGGGGTGGCAGTAAGCATTGCATGTTGCCAACAGTACAGGGCTTAAGTCGGTAAGCCCCGCCCCCTGCGCCAACTAAATGCTATGCAATCCTCTGTAATCCAATATATATATACATATTTTGTTTGTTTTTGGAAGGAAACCGGAGTACCCAGACGAAACCTACACAAACACAGAGAACATTCAAACTCTTCGCAGATGTTGCCCTTAGTGGGATTTGAACCCAGGACCACAGCGCTGCAAGGTTAGTGTGCTAACCACTGAGCCACCGTGCTGCCTCTACAGAAATGTCATTTGAATGGGGGAATGTGTAAAAAAAATGGGGTTGCTATGCCATGAGAAGCAACAGCCGACCAAGCGCCAAAGGAAATGAAGTGTTGCGTCTGCTGAAGAGGTGGCAGATAGCATTGCATGTTGCCATAGTTGCAAACTTTATCGGGCATGACGCGGTAAGCCCCGCCCCCCAGCTCCGACGCTATGCCATGCAGTGCATGTTGCCAGCTGTACCGGGCTTTTGCCGGTAAGCCCCGCCCCCATCGCGGTAAGCCCCGCCTCCGGCTCCGACGCCATGCCATGCAGTGCATGTTGCCAGCTGTACCGGGCTTATGCCGGTAAGCCCCGCCCCCATCGCGGTAAGCCCCGCCTCCGGGTCCTACGCCATGCCATGCAGTGCATGTTGCCAGCTGTACCGGGCTTATGCCGGTAAGCCCCGCCCCCATCGCGATAAGCCCCGCCTCCGGCTCCGACGCCATGCCATGCAGTGCATGTTGCCAGCTGTACCGGGCTTATGCCGGTAAGCCCCTCCCCCATCGCGGTAAGCCCCGCCTCCGGCTCCGACGCTACGCCATGCAGTGCATGTTGCCAGCTGTACCGAGCTTATGCCTGTAAGCCCCGCCCCCATCGCGGTAAGCCCCGCCTCCGGCTCCGACGCTATGCCATGCAGTGCATGTTGCCAGCTGTACCGGGCTTATGCCGCTAAGCCCCGCCCCCATCGCGGTAAGCCCCGCCCCGGCTCCGACGCTATGCCATGCACTTTATGTTGCCAACTGTATCGGCTTAAGCCGGTAAGCCCCGCACCCATTGCGGGGGCTTGTTTAAAAATACAAATGGCAGTGCAATGCCATGAGAAATAACAGCGTCCCCAGCGCCAAAAGAAAAAAAGTGTTGCGTCTGCTGAAGGAGTGGCAGTAAGCATTGCATGTTGCCAACAGTACCGGGCTTAAGCCGGAGTACCCAGACGAAACCTACACAATCACAGAGAACATTCAAACTCTTTACAGATGTTGCCCTTAGTGGGATTTGAACCCAGGACCACAGCGCTGCAAGGCTAGTGTGCTAACCAATGAGCCACCGTGCTGCCTCTACAGAAATGTCATTTGAATGGGGGAATGTGTAAAAAAAATGGGGTTGCTATGCCAAGAGAAGCAACAGCCGACCAAGCGCCAAAGGAAATGAAGTGTTGCGTCTGCTGAAGAGGTGGCAGATAGCATTGCATGTTGCCATAGTTGCAAACTTTATCGGGCATGACGCGGTAAGCCCCGCCCCCCCGGCTCCGACGCTATGCCATGCAGTGCATGTTGCCAGCTGTACCGGGCTTATGCCGGTAAGCCCCGCCCCCATCGCGGTAAGCCCCGCCTCCGGCTCCGACGCCATGCCATGCAGTGCATGTTGCCAGCTGTACCGGGCTTATGCCGGTAAGCCCCGCCCCCATCGCGGTAAGCCCCGCCTCCGGCTCCGACGCCATGCCATGCAGTGCATGTTGCCAGCTGTACCGGGCTTATGCCGGTAAGCCCCGCCCCCATCGCGGTAAGCCCCGCCTCCGGCTCCGACGCTACGCCATGCAGTGCATGTTGCCAGCTGTACCGGGCTTATGCCGGTAAGCCTCGTCCCCATCGCGGTAAGCCCCGCCTCCGGCTCCGACGCTATGCCATGCAGTGCATGTTGCCAGCTGTACCGGGCTTATGCCGGTAAGCCCCGCCCCCATCGCGGTAAGCCCCGCCTTCGGCTCCGACGCTATGCCATGCAGTGCATGTTGCCAGCTGTACCGGGCTTATGCCGGTAAGCCCCGCCCCCGGCTCCTACGCTATGCCACGCAGTGCATGTTGCCAGCTGTACCGGGCTTATGCCGGTAAGCCCCGCCCCCATCGCGGTAAGCCCCACCCCGGCTCCGACGCTATGCCATGCACTTTATGTTGCCAACTGTATCGGCTTAAGCCGGTAAGCCCCGCACCCATTGCGGGGGCTTGTTTAAAAATACAAATGGCAGTGCAATGCCATGAGAAATAACAGCGGCCCCAGCGCGAAAAGAAAAAAAGTGTTGCGTCTGCTGAAGGGGTGGCAGTAAGCATTGCATGTTGCCAACAGTACCGGGCTTAAGCCGGTAAGCCCCGCCCCCTGCGCCAACTAAATGCTATGCAATCCTCTGTAATCCAATATATACATATTTTGTTTGTTTTTGGAAGGAAACCGGAGTACCCAGACGAAACGTACGCAAACACAGAGAACATTCAAACTCTTTACAGATGTTGCCCTTAGTGGGATTTGAACAGAGGAACACAGCGCTGCAAGGCTAGTGTGCTAACCACTGAGCCACCGTGCTGCCTCTTCAGAAATGACATGTTGCCAGCTGTACCGGGCTTATGCCGGTAAGCCCCGCCCCCATCGCGGTAAGCCCCGCCTCCGGCTCCGACGCTATGCCATGCACTTTATGTTGCCAACTGTACCAGCTTAAGCCGGTAAGCCCCGCCCCCATTGCGGGGGCTTGTTTAAAAATACAAATGGCAGTACCATGCCATGAGAAGTAACAGCGGCCCCAGCGCCGAAAGAAAAAAAGTGTTGCGTCTGCTGAAGGGGTGGCAGTAAGCATTGCATGTTGCCAACAGTACCGGGCTTAAGCCGGAGTACCCAGACGAAACCTACACAAAGACAGAGAGCATTCAAACTCTTTGCAGATGTTGCCCTTAGTGGGATTTGAACCCAGGACCACAGCGCTGCAAGGCTAGTGTGCTAACCACTGAGCCACCGTGCTGCCTCTACAGAAATGTCATTTGAATGGGGGGAGGGGTAAAAAAAATGGGGTTGCTATGCCATGAGAAGCAACAGCCGACCAAGCGCCAAAGGAAATGAAGTGTTGCGTCTGCTGAAGAGGTGGCAGATAGCATTGCATGTTGCCATAGTTGCAAACTTTATCGGGCATGACGCGGTAAGCCCCGCCCCCCCGGCTCCGACGCTATGCCATGCAGTGCATGTTGCCAGCTGTACCGGGCTTATGCCGGTAAGCCCCGCCCCCATCGCGGTAAGCCCCGCCTCCGGCTCCGACGCTATGCCATGCAGTGCATGTTGCCAGCTGTACCGAGCTTATGCCGGTAAGGCCCGCCCCCATCGCGGTAAGCCCCGCCTCCGGCTCCGACGCTATGCCATACAGTGCATGTTGCCAGCTGTACCGGGCTTATGCCGGTAAGCCCCGCCCCCGGCTCCGACGCTATGCCACGCAGTGCATGTTGCCAGCTGTACCGGGCTTATGCCGGTAAGCCCCGCCCCCATCGCGGTAAGCCCCGCCTTCGGCTCCGACGCTATGCCATGCAGTGCATGTTGCCAGCTGTACTGGGCTTATGCCGGTAAGCCCCGCCCCCATCGCGGTAAGCCCCGCCCCGGCTCCGACGCTATGCCATGCACTTTATGTTGCCAGCTGTACCGGGCTTATGCCGGTAAGCCCCGCCCCCATCGCGGTAAGCCCCGCCTCCGGCTCCGACGCCATGCCATGCAGTGCATGTTGCCAGCTGTACCGGGCTTATGCCGGTAAGCCCCGCCCCCATCGCGGTAAGCCCCGCCTCCGGCTCCGACGCTACGCCATGCAGTGCATGTTGCCAGCTGTACCGGGCTTATGCCGGTAAGCCTCGTCCCCATCGCGGTAAGCCCCGCCTCCGGCTCCGACGCTATGCCATGCAGTGCATGTTGCCAGCTGTACCGGGCTTATGCCGGTAAGCCCCGCCCCCATCGCGGTAAGCCCCGCCTTCGGCTCCGACGCTATGCCATGCAGTGCATGTTGCCAGCTGTACCGGGCTTATGCCGGTAAGCCCCGCCCCCGGCTCCTACGCTATGCCACGCAGTGCATGTTGCCAGCTGTACCGGGCTTATGCCGGTAAGCCCCGCCCCCATCGCGGTAAGCCCCGCCTCCGGCTCCGACGCTACGCCATGAAGTGCATGTTGCCAGCTGTACCGAGCTTATGCCTGTAAGCCCCGCCCCCATCGCGGTAAGCCCCGCCTCCGGCTCCGACGCTATGCCATGCAGTGCATGTTGCCAGCTGTACCGGGCTTATGCCGGTAAGCCCCGCCCCCATCGCGGTAAGCCCCGCCTCCGGCTCCGACGCTATGCCATGCAGTGCATGTTGCCAGCTGTACCGGGCTTATGCCGGTAAGCCCCGCCCCCGGCTCCGACGCTATGCCACGCAGTGCATGTTGCCAGCTGTACCGGGCTTATGCCGGTAAGCCCCGCCCCCATCGCGGTAAGCCCCGCCTCCGGCTCCGACGCTATGCCATGCAGTGCATGTTGCCAGCTGTACCGGGCTTATGCCGGTAAGCCCCGCCCCCATCGCGGTAAGCTCCGCTTCCGGCTCCGACGCTATGCCATGCAGTGCATGTTGCCAGCTGTACCGGGCTTATGCCGGTAAGCCCCGCCCCCGGCTCCGACGCTATGCCACGCAGTGCATGTTGCCAGCTGTACCGGGCTTAAGCCGGTAAGCCCCGCCTCCGGCTCCGACGCCATGCCATGCAGTGCATGTTGCCAGCTGTACCGGGCTTATGCCGGTAAGCCCCGCCCCAATCGCGGTAAGCCCCGCCTCCGGCTCCGACGCTACGCCATGCAGTGCATGTTGCCAGCTGTACCGAGCTTATGCCTGTAAGCCCCGCCCCCATCGCGGTAAGCCCCGCCTCCGGCTCAGACGCTATGCCATGCAGTGCATGTTGCCAGCTGTACCGGGCTTATGCCGCTAAGCCCCGCCCCCATCGCGGTAAGCCCCGCCCCGGCTCCGACGCTATGCCATGCACTTTATGTTGCCAACTGTATCGGCTTAAGCCGGTAAGCCCCGCACCCATTGCGGGGGCTTGTTTAAAAATACAAATGGCAGTGCAATGCCATGAGAAATAACAGCGGCCCCAGCGCCAAAAGAAAAAAAGTGTTGCGTCTGCTGAAGGAGTGGCAGTAAGCATTGCATGTTGCCAACAGTACCGGGCTTAAGCCGGAGTACCCAGACGAAACCTACACAATCACAGAGAACATTCAAACTCTTTGCAGATGTTGCCCTTAGTGGGATTTGAACCCAGGACCACAGCGCTGCAAGGCTAGTGTGCTAACCACTGAGCCACCGTGCTGCCTCTACAGAAATGTCATTTGAATGGGGGAATGTGTAAAAAAAAATGGGGTTGCTATGCCATGAGAAGCAACAGCCGACCAAGCGCCAAAGGAAATGAAGTGTTGCGTCTGCTGAAGAGGTGGCAGATAGCATTGCATGTTGCCATAGTTGCAAACTTTATCGGGCATGACGCGGTAAGCCCCGCCCCCCCGGCTCCGACGCTATGCCATGCAGTGCATGTTGCCAGCTGTACCGGACTTATGCCGGTAAGCCCCGCCCCCATCGCGGTAAGCCCCGCCTCCGGCTCCGACGCCATGCCATGCAGTGCATGTTGCCAGCTGTACCGGGTTTATGCCGGTAAGCCCCGCCTCCGGCTCCGACGCCATGCCATGCAGTGCATGTTGCCAGCTGTACCGGGCTTATGCCGGTAAGCCCCGCCCCCATCGCGGTAAGCCCCGCCTCCGGCTCCGACGCTACGCCATGCAGTGCATGTTGCCAGCTGTACCGGGCTTATGCCGGTAAGCCCCGTCCCCATCGCGGTAAGCCCCGCCTTCGGCTCCGACGCTATGCCATGCATGTTGCCAGCTGTACCGGGCTTATGCCGGTAAGCCCCGCCCCCATCGCGGTAAGCCCCGCCTCCGGCTCCGACGCTATGCCATGCAGTGCATGTTTCGAGCTGTACCGGGCTTATGCCGGTAAGCCCCGCCCCCGGCTCCGACGCTATGCCACGCAGTGCATGTTGCCAGCTGTACCGGGCTTATGCCGGTAAGCCCCGCCCCCATCGCGGTTAGACCCGCCTCCGGCTCCGACGCTATGCCATGCAGTGCATGTTGCCAGCTGTACCGAGCTTATGCCTGTAAGCCCCGCCCCCATCGCGGTAAGCCCCGCCTCCGGCTCCGACGCTATGCCATGCAGTGCATGTTGCCAGCTGTACCGGGCTTATGCCGGTAAGCCCCGCCCCCATCGCGGTAAGCCCCGCCCCGGCTCCGACGCTATGCCATGCACTTTATGTTGCCAACTGTATCGGCTTAAGCCGGTAAGCCCCGCACCCATTGCGGGGGCTTGTTTAAAAATACAAATGGCAGTGCAATGCCATGAGAAATAACAGCGGCCCCAGCGCGAAAAGAAAAAAAGTGTTGCGTCTGCTGAAGGGGTGGCAGTAAGCATTGCATGTTGCCAACAGTACCGGGCTTAAGCCGGTAGGCCCCGCCCCCTGCGCCAACTAAATGCTATGCAATCCTCTGTAATCCAATATATATATACATATTTTGTTTGTTTTTGGAAGGAAACCGGAGTACCCAGACGAAACCTACACAAACACAGAGAACATTCAAACTCTTCGCAGATGTTGCCCTTAGTGAGATTTGAACCCAGGACCACAGCGCTGCAAGGTTAGTGTGCTAACCACTGAGCCACCGTGCTGCCTCTACAGAAATGTCATTTGAATGGGGGAATGTGTAAAAAAAATGGGGTTGCTATGCCATGAGAAGCAACAGCCGACCAAGCGCCAAAGGAAATGAAGTGTTGCGTCTGCTGAAGAGGTGGCAGATAGCATTGCATGTTGCCATAGTTGCAAACTTTATCGGGCATGACGCGGTAAGCCCCGCCCCCCGGCTCCGACGCTATGCCATGCAGTGCATGTTGCCAGCTGTACCGGGCTTTTGCCGGTAAGCCCCGCCCCCATCGCGGTAAGCCCCGCCTCCGGCTCCGACGCCATGCCATGCAGTGCATGTTGCCAGCTGTACCATGCTTATGCCGGTAAGCCCCGCCCCCATCGCGGTAAGCCCCGCCTCCGGGTCCTACGCCATGCCATGCACTGCATGTTGCCAGCTGTACCGGGCTTATGCCGGTAAGCCCCGCCCCCATCGCGGTAAGCCCCGCCTCCGGCTCCGACGCCATGCCATGCAGTGCATGTTGCCAGCTGTACCGGGCTTATGCCGGTAAGCCCCGCCCCCATCGCGGTAAGCCCCGCCTCCGGCTCCGACGCTACGCCATGCAGTGCATGTTGCCAGCTGTACCGAGCTTATGCCTGTAAGCCCCGCCCCCATCGCGGTAAGCCCCGCCTCCGGCTCCGACGCTATGCCATGCAGTGCATGTTGCCAGCTGTACCGGGCTTATGCCGGTAAGCCCCGCCCCCATCGCGGTAAGCCCCACCCCGGCTCCGACGCTATGCCATGCACTTTATGTTGCCAACTGTATCGGCTTAAGCCGGTAAGCCCCGCACCCATTGCGGGGGCTTGTTTAAAAATACAAATGGCAGTGCAATGCCATGAGAAATAACAGCGGCCCCAGCGCGAAAAGAAAAAAAGTGTTGCGTCTGCTGAAGGGGTGGCAGTAAGCATTGCATGTTGCCAACAGTACCGGGCTTAAGCCGGTAAGCCCCGCCCCCTGCGCCAACTAAATGCTATGCAATCCTCTGTAATCCAATATATACATATTTTGTTTGTTTTTGGAAGGAAACCGGAGTACCCAGACGAAACCTACACAAACACAGAGAACATTCAAACTCTTCGCAGATGTTGCCCTTAGTGGGATTTGAACCCAGGACCACAGCGCTGCAAGGTTAGTGTGCTAACCACTGAGCCACCGTGCTGCCTCTACAGAAATGTCATTTGAATGGGGGAATGTGTAAAAAAAATGGGGTTGCTATGCCATGAGAAGCAACAGCCGACCAAGCGCCAAAGGAAATGAAGTGTTGCGTCTGCTGAAGAGGTGGCAGATAGCATTGCATGTTGCCATAGTTGCAAACTTTATCGGGCATGACGCGGTAAGCCCCGCGCCCCCGCGCCGACGCTATGCAATGCAGTATGCAGTACCGGGCTTCAGCCGGTAAGCCCCGCCCCCATCGCGGTAAGCCCCGCCTCCGGCTCCGACGCTATGCCATGCAGTGCATGTTGCCAGCTGTACCGGGCTTATGCCGGTAAGCCCCGCCCCCATCGCGGTAAGCCCCGCCTCCGGCTCCGACGCTATGCCATGCAGTGCATGTTGCCAGCTGTACCGGGCTTATGCCGGTAAGCCCCGCCCCCGGCTCCGACGCTATGCCACGCAGTGCATGTTGCCAGCTGTACCGGGCTTATGCCGGTAAGCCCCGCCCCCATCGCGGTAAGCCCCGCCTTCGGCTTCGACGCTATGCCATGCAGTGCATGTTGCCAGCTGTACCGGGCTTATGCCGGTAAGCCCCGCCCCCATCGCGGTAAGCCGGTAAGCTTAAGCCGGTAAGCCCCGCCCCCATTGCGGGGGGCTTGTTTAAAAATACAAATGGCAGTACAATGCCATGAGAAGTAACAGCGGCCCCAGCGCCGAAAGAAAAAAAGTGTTGCGTCTGCTGAAGAGGTAGCAGTAAGCATTGCATGTTGCCAACAGTACCGGGCTTAAGCTGGTAGGCCCCGCCCCCTGCGCCAACACAATGCTATGCAATCCTCTGTAATCCAATATATATATATATATATATTTTATGCTTGTTTTTGGAAGGAAACCGGAGTACCCAGACGAAACCTACACAAACACAGAGAACATTCAAACTCTTCGCAGATGTTTCCCTTAGTGGGATTTGAACCCAGGACCACAGCGCTGCAAGGCTAGTGTGCTAACCACTGAGCCACCGTGCTGCCTCTTCAGAAATGTCATTTGAATGGGGGAATGTGTAAAAAAAATGGGGTTGCTATGCCATGAGAAGCAACAGCCGACCAAGCGCCAAAGGAAATGAAGTGTTGCGTCTGCTGAAGAGGTGGCAGATAGCATTGCATGTTGCCATAGTTGCAAACTTTATCGGGCATGACGCGGTAAGCCCCGCCCCCCCGGCTCCGACGCTATGCCATGCAGTGCATGTTGCCAGCTGTACCGGGTTTATGCCGGTAAGCCCCGCCCCCATCGCGGTAAGCCCCGCCTCCGGCTCCGACGCCATGCCATGCAGTGCATGTTGCCAGCTGTACCGGGCTTATGCCGGTAAGCCCCGCCCCCATCGCGGTAAGCCCCGCCCCCGGCTCCGACGCCATGCCATTCAGTGCATGTTGCCAGCTGTACCGGGCTTATGCCGGTAAGCCCCGCCCCCATCGCGGTAAGCCCCGCCTCCGGCTCCGACGCTACGCCATGCATTGCATGTTGCCAGCTGTACCGGGCTTATGCCGGTAAGCCCCGTCCCCATCGCGGTAAGCCCCGCCTCCGGCTCCGACGCTATGCCATGCAGTGCATGTTGCCAGCTGTACCGGGCTTATGCCGGTAAGCCCCGCCCCCATCGCGGTAAGCCCCGCCTCCGGCTCCGACGCTATGCCATGCAGTGCATGTTGCCAGCTGTACCGGGCTAATGCCGGTAAGCCCCGCCCCCATCGCGGTAAGCCCCGCCTACTGCTCCGACGCTATGCCATGCAGTGCATGTTTCCAGCTGTACCGGGCTTATGCCGGTAAGCCCCGCCCCCGGCTCCGACGCTATGCCACGCAGTGCATGTTGCCAGCTGTACCGGGCTTATGCCGGTAAGCCCCGCCCCCATCGCGGTAAGCCCCGCCTCCGGCTCCGACGCTATGCCATGCAGTGCATGTTGCCAGCTGTACCGAGCTTATGCCTGTAAGCCCCGCCCCCATCGCGGTAAGCCCCGCCTCCGGCTCCGACGCTATGCCATGCAGTGCATGTTGCCAGCTGTACCGGGCTTATGCCGGTAAGCCCCGCCCCCATCGTGGTAAGCCCCGCCCCGGCTCCGACGCTATGCCATGCACTTTATGTTGCCAACTGTATCGGCTTAAGCCGGTAAGCCCCGCACCCATTACGGGGGCTTGTTTAAAAATACAAATGGCAGTGCAATGCCATGAGAAATAACAGCGGCCCCAGCGCGAAAAGAAAAAAAGTGTTGCGTCTGCTGAAGGGGTGGCAGTAAGCATTGCATGTTGCCAACAGTACCGGGCTTAAGCCGGTAGGCCCCGCCCCCTGCGCCAACTAAATGCTATGCAATCCTCTGTAATCCAATATATATATACATATTTTGTTTGTTTTTGGAAGGAAACCGGAGTACCCAGACGAAACCTACACAAACACAGAGAACATTCAAACTCTTCGCAGATGTTGCCCTTAGTGGGATTTGAACCCAGGACCACAGCGCTGCAAGGTTAGTGTGCTAACCACTGAGCCACCGTGCTGCCTCTACAGAAATGTCATTTGATTGGGGGAATGTGTAAAAAAAATGGGGTTGCTATGCCAAGAGAAGCAACAGCCGACCAAGCGCCAAAGGAAATGAAGTGTTGCGTCTGCTGAAGCGGTGGCAGATAGCATTGCATGTTGCCATAGTTGCAAACTTTATCGGGCATGACGCGGTAAGCCCCGCCCCCCAGCTCCGACGCTATGCCATGCAGTGCATGTTGCCAGCTGTACCGGGCTTATGCCGGTAAGCCCCGCCCCCATCGCGGTAAGCCCCGCCTCCGGCTCCGACGCCATGCCATGCAGTGCATGTTGCCAGCTGTACCGGGCTTATGCCGGTAAGCCCCGCCCCCATCGCGGTAAGCCCCGCCTCCGGGTCCTACGCCATGCCATGCAGTGCATGTTGCCAGCTGTACCGGGCTTATGCCGGTAAGCCCCGCCCCCATCGCGATAAGCCCCGCCTCCGGGTCCTACGCCATGCCATGCAGTGCATGTTGCCAGCTGTACCGGGCTTATGCCGGTAAGCCCCGCCCCCATCGCGGTAAGCCCCGCCTCCGGGTCCTACGCCATGCCATGCAGTGCATGTTGCCAGCTGTACCGGGCTTATGCCGGTAAGCCCCGCCCCCATCGCGGTAAGCCCCGCCTCCGGGTCCTACGCCATGCCATGCAGTGCATGTTGCCAGCTGTACCGGGCTTATGCCGGTAAGCCCCGCCCCCATCGCGGTAAGCCCCGCCTCCGGCTCCGACGCCATGCCATGCAGTGCATGTTGCCAGCTGTACCGAGCTTATGCCTGTAAGCCCCGCCCCCATCGCGGTAAGCCCCGCCTCCGGCTCCGACGCTATGCCATGCAGTGCATGTTGCCAGCTGTACCGGGCTTATGCCGCTAAGCCCCGCCCCCATCGCGGTAAGCCCCGCCCCGGCTCCGACGCTATGCCATGCACTTTATGTTGCCAACTGTATCGGCTTAAGCCGGTAAGCCCCGCACCCATTGCGGGGGCTTGTTTAAAATACAAATGGCAGTGCAATGCCATGAGAAATAACAGCGTCCCCAGCGCCAAAAGAAAAAAAGTGTTGCGTCTGCTGAAGGAGTGGCAGTTAGCATTGCATGTTGCCAACAGTACCGGGCTTAAGCCGGAGTACCCAGACGAAACCTACACAATCACAGAGAACATTCAAACTCTTTACAGATGTTGCCCTTAGTGGGATTTGAACCCAGGACCACAGCGCTGCAAGGCTAGTGTGCTAACCAATGAGCCACCGTGCTGCCTCTACAGAAATGTCATTTGAATGGGGGAATGTGTAAAAAAAATGGGGTTGCTATGCCATGAGAAGCAACAGCCGACCAAGCGCCAAAGGAAATGAAGTGTTGCGTCTGCTGAAGAGGTGGCAGATAGCATTGCATGTTGCCATAGTTGCAAACTTTATCGGGCATGACGCGGTAAGCCCCGCCCCCCCGGCTCCGACGCTATGCCATGCAGTGCATGTTGCCAGCTGTACCGGGCTTATGCCGGTAAGCCCCGCCCCCATCGCGGTAAGCCCCGCCTCCGGCTCCGACGCCATGCCATGCAGTGCATGTTGCCAGCTGTACCGGGCTTATGCCGGTAAGCCCCGCCCCCATCGCGGTAAGCCCCGCCTCCGGCTCCGACGCCATGCCATGCAGTGCATGTTGCCAGCTGTACCGGGCTTATGCCGGTAAGCCCCGCCCCCATCGCGGTAAGCCCCGCCTCCGGCTCCGACGCTATGCCATGCAGTGCATGTTGCCAGCTGTACCGGGCTTATGCCGGTAAGCCTCGTCCCCATCGCGGTAAGCCCCGCCTCCGGCTCCGACGCTATGCCATGCAGTGCATGTTGCCAGCTGTACCGGGCTTATGCCGGTAAGCCCCGCCCCCATCGCGGTAAGCCCCGCCTTCGGCTCCGACGCTATGCCATGCAGTGCATGTTGCCAGCTGTACCGGGCTTATGCCGGTAAGCCCCGCCCCCGGCTCCTACGCTATGCCACGCAGTGCATGTTGCCAGCTGTACCGGGCTTATGCCGGTAAGCCCCGCCCCCATCGCGGTAAGCCCCACCCCGGCTCCGACGCTATGCCATGCACTTTATGTTGCCAACTGTATCGGCTTAAGCCGGTAAGCCCCGCACCCATTGCGGGGGCTTGTTTAAAAATACAAATGGCAGTGCAATGCCATGAGAAATAACAGCGGCCCCAGCGCGAAAAGAAAAAAAGTGTTGCGTCTGCTGAAGGGGTGGCAGTAAGCATTGCATGTTGCCAACAGTACCGGGCTTAAGCCGGTAAGCCCCGCCCCCTGCGCCAACTAAATGCTATGCAATCCTCTGTAATCCAATATATACATATTTTGTTTGTTTTTGGAAGGAAACCGGAGTACCCAGACGAAACCTACACAAACACAGAGAACATTCAAACTCTTTACAGATGTTGCCCTTAGTGGGATTTGAACAGAGGAACACAGCGCTGCAAGGCTAGTGTGCTAACCACTGAGCCACCGTGCTGCCTCTTCAGAAATGACATGTTGCCAGCTGTACCGGGCTTATGCCGGTAAGCCCCGCCCCCATCGCGGTAAGCCCCGCCTCCGGCTCCGACGCTATGCCATGCACTTTATGTTGCCAACTGTACCGGCTTAAGCCGGTAAGCCCCGCCCCCATTGCGGGGGCTTGTTTAAAAATACAAATGGCAGTACCATGCCATGAGAAGTAACAGCGGCCCCAGCGCCGAAAGAAAAAAAGTGTTGCGTCTGCTGAAGGGGTGGCAGTAAGCATTGCATGTTGCCAACAGTACCGGGCTTAAGCCGGAGTACCCAGACGAAACCTACACAAAGACAGAGAACATTCAAACTCTTTGCAGATGTTGCCCTTAGTGGGATTTGAACCCAGGACCACAGCGCTGCAAGGCTAGTGTGCTAACCACTGAGCCACCGTGCTGCCTCTACAGAAATGTCATTTGAATGGGGGGAGGGGTAAAAAAAATGGGGTTGCTATGCCATGAGAAGCAACAGCCGACCAAGCGCCAAAGGAAATGAAGTGTTGCGTCTGCTGAAGAGGTGGCAGATAGCATTGCATGTTGCCATAGTTGCAAACTTTATCGGGCATGACGCGGTAAGCCCCGCCCCCCCGGCTCCGACGCTATGCCATGCAGTGCATGTTGCCAGCTGTACCGGGCTTATGCCGGTAAGCCCCGCCCCCATCGCGGTAAGCCCCGCCTCCGGCTCCGACGCTATGCCATGCAGTGCATGTTGCCAGCTGTACCGAGCTTATGCCGGTAAGGCCCGCCCCCATCGCGGTAAGCCCCGCCTCCGGCTCCGACGCTATGCCATACAGTGCATGTTGCCAGCTGTACCGGGCTTATGCCGGTAAGCCCCGCCCCCGGCTCCGACGCTATGCCACGCAGTGCATGTTGCCAGCTGTACCGGGCTTATGCCGGTAAGCCCCGCCCCCATCGCGGTAAGCCCCGCCTTCGGCTCCGACGCTATGCCATGCAGTGCATGTTGCCAGCTGTACCGGGCTTATGCCGGTAAGCCCCGCCCCCATCGCGGTAAGCCCCGCCCCGGCTCCGACGCTATGCCATGCACTTTATGTTGCCAGCTGTACCGGGCTTATGCCGGTAAGCCCCGCCCCCATCGCGGTAAGCCCCGCCTCGGCTCCGACGCCATGCCATGCAGTGCATGTTGCCAGCTGTACCGGGCTTATGCCGGTAAGCCCCGCCCCCATCGCGGTAAGCCCCGCCTCCGGCTCCGACGCTACGCCATGCAGTGCATGTTGCCAGCTGTACCGGGCTTATGCCGGTAAGCCTCGGCCCCATCGCGGTAAGCCCCGCCTCCGGCTCCGACGCTATGCCATGCAGTGCATGTTGCCAGCTGTACCGGGCTTATGCCGGTAAGCCCCGCCCCCATCGCGGTAAGCCCCGCCTTCGGCTCCGACGCTATGCCATGCAGTGCATGTTGCCAGCTGTACCGGGCTTATGCCGGTAAGCCCCGCCCCCGGCTCCTACGCTTTGCCACGCAGTGCATGTTGCCAGCTGTACCGGGCTTATGCCGGTAAGCCCCGCCCCCATCGCGGTAAGCCCCGCCTCCGGCTCCGACGCTACGCCATGAAGTGCATGTTGCCAGCTGTACCGAGCTTATGCCGGTAAGCCCCGCCCCCATCGCGGTAAGCCCCGCCTCCGGCTCCGACGCTATGCCATGCAGTGCATGTTGCCAGCTGTACCGGGCTTATGCCGGTAAGCCCCGCCCCCATCGCGGTAAGCCCCGCCTCCGGCTCCGACGCTATGCCATGCAGTGCATGTTGCCAGCTGTACCGGGCTTATGCCGGTAAGCCCCGCCCCCGGCTCCAACGCTATGCCACGCAGTGCATGTTGCCAGCTGTACCGGGCTTATGCCGGTAAGCCCCGCCCCCATCGCGGTAAGCCCCGCCTTCGGCTCCGACGCTATGCCATGCAGTGCATGTTGCCAGCTGTACCGGGCTTATGCCGGTAAGCCCCGCCCCCATCGCGGTAAGCTCCGCTTCCGGCTCCGACGCTATGCCATGCAGTGCATGTTGCCAGCTGTACCGGGCTTATGCCGGTAAGCCCCGCCCCCGGCTCCGACGCTATGCCACGCAGTGCATGTTGCCAGCTGTACCGGGCTTAAGCCGGTAAGCCCCGCCTCCGGCTCCGACGCCATGCCATGCAGTGCATGTTGCCAGCTGTACCGGGCTTATGCCGGTAAGCCCCGCCCCAATCGCGGTAAGCCCCGCCTCCGGCTCCGACGCTACGCCATGCAGTGCATGTTGCCAGCTGTACCGAGCTTATGC